>NW_017307133.1:588403-591359 GCF_000935625.1 Nanorana parkeri | reverse complement strand
GAATAACCTAGGGACGGCAATTGCCCCCCTGTAGTGACGCATATGAGTATATGAAAAGCACGGATTGGTGAAAAAGTCAACAGAGGCAACATTCCAATTTCTTTATTTTGTGTGGTGTATATAACTGTGTAGTCACAAAGATGTGTAGTCATAGCGTATTTACAACCTGAAATGGTCTAAGTGTGTGTGGTCTAGTATAGCAGCGAAACTTCATGTATTCCTCTTCTAATAAAAGAATAGCAATCGTTGCAGGCCAGTCATATTCTGCATTCTGATCCCTGATTATCACTAGCCCCATACTGGTGGCCATTTAGGCTGCTAGGAACTTAAAGTATAATGTTATGCAGCACACAAATGAAGAAGAAGAAGAGGAGTGATTGGTTTTATTTAGGTTGTTCTTTATCTCAAGAAGTCATTGGAAAATAGACAGCTTTTTTAAAGATAAAAAGTCTCAATTCAGTTTCCTATTTTAAATGTGCTTCACGCCTTGTGTCATTCATTGTACCATTGTTAGAAGCTCATTTTTATGATCTCCACTTACAAACATGATGTTTTATATCAGTAACCTTGCTATAAACCTTCAAATATAGTATATTGTATTCCTGCTTGGAAGTGAAGCAGGATGATTTTTCTGACAGATACGATGAGGCAGAAAGCAAGTATATAATCATTATTATCCCAGTAGTTTAATCATTCTCATTGTGGCATATATACCACTGGACTTTCCTATACAAAATCAGCTTGAGCATATTCATTATGATTTTTGCACATACAGTACATTTAACGAACGATGACCACTACTTGAACTTAACTGTATTTCTGAATACAAACTGCTTTCAGGAACATTTCTGTTCAGAAATTGCAATTATAGGCATTGCAATTATGCCTGTGGATGTTGATCGGTTACAAAACTTAAATTATTCTTCATTGAGTAAGCTTTTTCAACTATACCATATGTAGAGCAAGACAGAATAGAAGAAAATCTAGCAGCGGAGTTATCACCAACTACTGAATTGGTCAAAAAACACCACTTTTATTACCAAAACTTACTTAGAAACATTTATGCATGCCTACTAATGATGCCTAGTTGGATATCAGCCAAACCTAGTTTGAAAAATATGCCTCCCTCCCAGAGTATCAGACATGGGTCTGTGCTCACATTTCTCTATTTAGGTCATATTAAAAGTGCAGAGATATGTAATTTTGTATCCTCCAACTGTCCTGGATCCTGCAGTACTGTCCTGAGACTTAAACAATATCCTGGGGCCCCACAAATCTAGGCAAAGCCTGATCTGTTCTATTACCCTGAGTGCTGTGCCAGCTCATGAAGATGAAAGCTGGTGAGAGGGAGTGGAAACTGGTACCCTGTATACCAACACTGATAACTGGGCACTGGAGGGAAAGGGCAGAGAGAAAAGATGATTCAACCTGCATAGGAGAATGATGGGGAATACTTACTCTGTACTGACCTCTGAGTCCTGTTATTAGATGTGGTGCCTCTCTTTGCAGCTTTCTCCTCAGGGTCTAAAGGGTGGTACCATGATCCCCTAGATGTACAAAAAGTGGGCTGAATAGCACTGGGGGTCACCCAACCAAAATAATTAGAGGTGCTCAATCATTGAGCGGTGAGTCTGCCTTTTTATTTTTAAATAAGTGCTTGAGATTGCCTATTTCATTTATGCCCAAGCTGGGTTTGGGCTTCAAACAAATTGTTAAGATTATTTTATTTTTTAGGCTGATATATTCATGTGCATATATGCAATGAAAGCTACAGTCAAATGGTTATCATGTTTAAGAGAACGCCATGTGATGTGTTGTGAAATTTGGAACCAGTCACCGTGAAAAGAGCTCTTGGGCATCCAGCAGTTCAGTAGATAAGGTAACATTTTTGCAGACTTGTCTGTGTTCGTATAAACTTTACAGTGTAGAACAAAATTAGCTCTGCGCTCAGCCATTTTGAAAAAATGATATGCAGTGTCTATGCACAAAGCAGTGTGAGTAGCTACGCACTCAATGCAACATTCTGCTATAGAGCCAGAGATTTGAAATAGACAACGCGGTGTTCCATACTGATTATTTGGGATTAGTAGCTTGAATTTCTAAGCAATTTCTACATCATTTAATTCTGCTCAGCTATCTTGCTTCACATGTGACCGAGTCATTGTAGACTCACATAGGTCTACAATGCATAGAAATGTTTTGCTTGTATTGTATAGAGCAATGGTCACTTTCACATGGATATTGCTGTAGCCAGATGTAACTACATAGTTTTTGTTTCAATACATTTTTATTGGGTTTTACAACACAACATGTAGAATTGAGAAGGTCAGTTATCATAGAACATCACTGCCAACCGTATAGAGACAATGTAACTAGATATTCCCAAATATTGATTCATCTTTACCTAGAATGTGCTTTATTTTGATTTTCTCAGCAATTTGGATGACTATTTATGTGATGATTGGCAGATGCCATACATATTTTTGTGTGTTAGTAGACAATCAAATGATTTCTGTAAATAAAAAAGATTGCTTTTATGGACAGAAATCAGGCTTGTAGTGATCAGCAGGGTATTCAACAAGTCTGATAGGAAACCTTCAGTGGATATGAGGTGTTACCTAATATCTGATCCTTTCCCATGACCTCTGACTTGCAGGACAAGGAAGAAAGGAGGGTTTTAGTCATCCAAACAGTGACTGCACACCCCCTCCTCAAATCCTCAGCATGCAATGTGACCTTAAATCAATAACTCCCTTTTTGTTCTGAAGCACAAGATTCCATCTGGCTGAAGGAAGGTCCCAGTCAAGCTTCATTCATTGCTATAGTGTGATACATCTGGGCACAAAAACTAATTTCATACTGGTGATTTGTGAGGATTGTTTTGTTTATACATTTATAGAGAATACATGTGCTGAGAATAAATACATATTTTATTTATTGTGTATATATATAAATA
>NW_017307133.1:581175-588260 GCF_000935625.1 Nanorana parkeri | reverse complement strand
ATATATATATATATATATATATACATATACACACACACACTTCCTTATATAATTTTCACACAATGCCATTGTTTGTGACCATAGTGGCTCAAAATATTAGAAACAATTCTTTTGATACATATTCATTCATGCAAGTGTAACAAACACTTTGGAAGGAACATTGGAAAGTATATTTACAGTGATTTATACATCAGATTTAGAAGTTGGGACCAAAATATTTAGAATGCATTTTATTTCATAATCTGTCTAACCACAGACTACTTATGACTGATATGAGAAATGCTAGTGGTGGGCAAATTGGTTCAAAAAACAGGGCAAGATGGCAAATTGTGTTTTTGATATGCCTAAATATATGCGCACAGATACATACAACTCATGAATCACAATTGCTTGGATTCCTAAATTGCATGCAAGTATTGGAGCCAGTCAGAATGTCTGATTTTCCTGATTTGAGCACCACTAGTTATCACTAATCAGGTAGTCTAATAGTATGGTAATGCAAGGGTTAAGAAGCAGCTGACACCAAGAGCTCAGACGCTATCAAAGTTTCATATATTAGTCCCAAATATATTTTCAGTTGGCTTTAAAAACTCTGAGATGGGATAAGCATATTTTTATTCTTTCATTCAGATTTCACATGATATTAAAAAATAGTATCTTCCTAATGGCTGATTCATACCAGCCACTGTGCAAAACACACCGCATGGTGTGTGATGCCCAAAATAGTGCTGATGAGCCGAACCCGGCACATCGCACTGTGTTTTTTATTTTTGAACATTAGTGAAATGTCACAAGTGACATTTCATTAAAGTGACAAAGGATAAAATGCCCCCCCCCCCCAATGTTAGTGTAAGGACTTACCTTAAATGATGCCTCTTGATCTGATCATCTTCTTCTTTCCTGTAGTTTTCAGGAGTGCCTCCAGCGCTGGTGTCGGTCTCCGATCCAGAGCTGACTCCTCTGTCTTAACTGGCACTTCCTGTCCCACGGAGTCTGTGCAGGTGCACACTATTGCATTTACTTACCTTGTGTCTCTCCTCGTCTCCCAGTCCGAAGATCTGAACTACACATGCGCCCGCCCCCAAGGTCCTTTGCGGCTGCCCGAGAATCTTCAGATGATCGGACGGGAGCGCGCGGCAAAGACACAGTTAAGTTTTAACCTGTTTGAAACTTTTTTTAATGTTATTGTATATATCTACTGCCAGGCCCCTCGCTACCGCAAGGCAAGTCTGGGGAGAGGGGGGGGCGCAAAAATGCACCTTGCCTGTGTAGCCAAGAATCCTAGCACCGGCCCTGTCTACTGCTTGCTAGCAGTAGAAATATGTAAAAAACGCTGAGGGTTTAATAACCCTTTAAGTCCTATGGGCATAGCAGGGTGCAAGGCGTTTGTACGGTGTCACATCCCGCTGTGCTGAAAAAAACTACTGCATATCGTACTCTTTTCAGCACACACCGCAACAACAGCCAGCGCAGCCCCAACTCATATGGTGTGAATGGGCCCTTATTCAACCAATCAAATTATTGCTTTCATACTAAGCAAGCAATATACATTTCTCTATATTGCTCTCAGGTAGAATCTGATTGCATATTATGAGAAAAAAAACCTCAATTTATCACTGTGCCTGTCTTTTTAGGGCTGGCCATACTCTCTCATTTTAAAAAGTGTGAATGGGGGAATTTTTTCTATTGTATTCTTATAACTGTTCCGTTACCCAAACAGTGACTGCAGCTAATTGGTTGCAGTCACTCTCCGGCCGACAATTTTCTTCCCACCTCCGTCAACAAAAGTAGGTTGAGAAATTGACTTTTGTCAAGCCAGGTGGTAGTGGCAGGGCCACGCATGGATTTAAAATTTGACAGATTCAGCAGGAAGCGGGCAAAATTCGATCCATGAATGGCCAGCTTAAAATATGCCACAGAGCAACTGCTGGTCCATATGCTCATGTAGCTTCTCAAGGTGGGATGGCATTGAAGATAATGTTTTCTAATATGCATGACTGGTTGTTTCCACTAACAGCTGTTCATTAATATAGGGGTGAACACATTAAATGTGAAAGCATAAATGGCTGGACTGGGTATTTGTCATCTCCTATCTATAGCTTTAAGTGACATTAAACCTGCGTTTGTTTATGGGGGCCAGACTTACTTAAAAAAACTTTTTTTAATTCTTTAAATGTTTTAATTTCCTTGTTCTCTATTGGCACCTATCCCCCTGTTCAGGTGCCTCTATCAGCTATCCGGCTGACGAGACACCCGTGCATGCACGCTCATGGCATTTTTGTTCCTATAATACTGTTTTTCCCTTGTTTTCATCCTTTGTTGCATTCCCGTGCCGCCCCTGCAGCCTCTTTGCAGCCACTTCCTGTCTACATGCACTTCAGTGATAGCAGCATGGCATGTCTTGGAGTGGGTTTCCTACTTGTGACAACAGAGAACCATATCTGCAAAATGTGTGATAAAACAGGCACTTGTAGTCTCCATCAGAAAGCTCTGTGACAGGGTGAGAATGCAGGAGCTCAGCTGGGAAACAGGCCCAGAGTGTTGTCACCCTATAACAGGAAGTGTTTAAACAAGGATCTTCATGGCGGGATCACCAGATATCATGTTATTAGAAGCTGCAGATTTAACCCTTTTGCTGCCAAGCCCTCCGAAACATTTTTCAATTCAGCTGGCCAAGCCATTTTTGCAATTTTTCCCATTGATTTGATTTTCAACTGGTGCGTTGCTAGCGTTTGTAAAAGACCCCCCAAACCATATATTTTCTGAGTGCAGGCCCGGTAGAATAAAAATATGGTGCTACTAAATTTGTAGGCCCTGCGATAATTGCGCAAATGTTTCTCAAATTAATATTAAACCGATAAAAATACACAATTTAATTCATAAAGCCCTAAAATCAGTATCCGTGCACATAAAAATAAATAAATTTTTTGACTAAATCTAAAAGATAAAACTGTATTGAGTTAATAAGTAACAAATATTTGCAAATTTGAAATTGCGCCTTTTTGCGAAAAGGTAAAAAAATTACAGTACGCAAAACTGTAAATAAGCGACTTACTGTGGCCAGCCAGGAACACTTTTGTTCCGCCGTATGCCTTACGTCGGTGGCAGCGAAAGGGTTAAAGCTGAAATCTGGGATTAATACATATTGCCTATGTACAATCAACATGTGTGTTCTTGAATCTTGATATGCTTGTGAAACATTTCCTCTATGCAGGAGCTTCCTCTAATATAGACCAGTCACTGCTGCTATCTCTCCTTGTGCAGGATGACTGGTCTTGTTTCCACCCCTCCCTGTAGCTTTCTGCAGGTAGCCTGTAGTGGGTGGGGCTTTATAGGTCCCTCCCACAGCTCTGCTCTCTGCACAAGCAATATGCAGCACAGTGATGATGTCACCACTGGTTTTACAAGGTATAGACTGGGATTGCAAAGACATTTGTAGGGCACAAAGTGCATTTACTATATAGTCTTTGTAGTTATTGAGGAATTTAATAAAAGAAGAACTCCGGGCAATAAGGATTTGAACCCTTGCAATGTGGCTACCCCGAAATCTGCAGGGGTTAAATGCTCATTTTCATCTAGTAGTGAATATAACAGTTATACTCACCTAAACCTCGCATTGGGTTAGACTGGTCCCTGCTGACTCGCTCCAACAGTCTAAGTATCGTTGAGTCATCACGTCATACACAGTGTATAGGATGTGAGGACACCGAGGGACATTCTATCGCTGGAGTGGAGGGGGAAACAGGTGGCAGGGACCAGTCTAACAGCCAGGCTTCTCTGGGGTTCAGGTGAGTATAACTTTGTTATTTTTGCTCCTAGATGAAAACGAGCACCAAACCCCTGCAGTCCGGGGGTAGCCCCACTGCAAGGGTTAAAGTAGTAATGAAGGCTAGGCAATTTTTACTTTAATGCATTCTCTGCATTAGTGTAAATAATTTCCAGTACCTTTTTCTGTCCTTTGTCCCATCCACACTCACCTGTGAACACCACTGTCATTGCCACCGGTCTCTGAAGTTATCTTCTGCCGTCAGGCAAAGCTAGCTAGCTGATGGAGACACCTGTGCAGGGGGTGGGAGGGAGAGCGATGTGGGGACCCACCAGAGAACAAGGAATTCAACATTTTTAAATAAAATGAATGCAGGATTTCTATAATTGTGGGCCTCCAATTCATAAAAAGAAAAGAAAAAAAAACCCTGAAGGTTTAATATTACTTTAAGATTATTTTTGCCTGGAGTCATTCTTAAAATGAAAACGTGTGTGCCCTTAATTCAATTATAAGGAAGAATATAATAAACTTATGAAATGACAATAACATGTTAAACCTCCTATGATGTGTTAGTGATTGGCTCTACATCTGCTTTAAATTTCATTATTAGAATTCAAGCTGAAGCACACACTTAAGGTGGCCATACACCTTACAATTTATTGTTTAATTTATTTTGTCCAGTCATTGAACCCCCGTTCGATTTCCGCTTGAATATGCCCTCATGCCCAGACCAATGTAGCTTTCGATTACCGTTCGTTAGCAATACTTACTGGACGAATTTCGTCGATCAACAGAACGGATGCTCATTTGTTCATGTCTAGTGTTCATGTTGCTATTTTTTCGTACGCCAATCAACTATAGATTTTTGTATGATTCAAAAATCATACAAAAATGATTCTAGCCTGCCCGATAGACGAAATTTGCCCAGTTTCACAGTAACTCTGATCGTTCACTTCCCATCAACTGGCCGATTATCGTAGGAAAACCTGATCACATTCGTTTTTTTAGCGATAATCGCAAGGCACCTTAAGATGGAATTTCAGGTGAGAAAACAAGTGGGGCATCACCAGGGGCGGACTGACAACACAAGGGGCCCCCGGGCAATACAAGATTATGGGGCCTTCTTGTGCTCTGCCCATATACAAGCCCCTCCCACAAGCCCCAGCTGCATAAACATTCTTTTGTCACAGAAATGTTTTCTCCACACTATTTTTCAAATACTGGGCCAATTCACTAAAAGATGAATTGCCGGGGAACTGGTAGGAGAATTTCAGAATCTAGACCAATATAGGCAATTTGGAAAGTGAGCTAAATGGCAGAATGCATGGCAGACCTCAGATCAGAACCAATACAGGGCAGCCTTCAGAGCAGAACCAATAACTGGCAGAACTCAGACCAGAACCAATAAACGGCACACTTCAGACCAGAACCAATACATGGCAGATTTCAGGCCAGAACACTACATGACAGACTTCAGACCAGAACCAATACACTGCAGACCTCAGACCAGATCCAGTGTACGGCAGACTGAGCAGTTAGAATGACACCTACACAGCAACATCTCCGGGATCAGCCATCACACACAGTCTGATCCCTGTGGGATGCCACCCGCACACACGCGTTAATGGGCAGCTCCTTCCATTCCAGCACACGTGCGCACCTTTAGCAGGTCCAGCAGGTGGGTGCGGCTGTGTTAAAGCAGCAGTGTCTATTGGACCCGGGAGGCGGGGGACACTGCCCTTGCCACTTTAACACAGCCACATCTACTAGTTTGGCTGCTGTTTTCGGCCGAAAACAGCAAAGAGATGGTGCACATAGCTGCCTTTCCTTCAGTGGTGACTCTAGGAACAATATATAGGGAGTGCACATAAGATACCACAGTCAAATCTGGGGGGCACTAATAATTTTCATTGCATGTCGCAACCGCTGGTCGCAGAGAGCTGATTTAATTGCGGATGGCATCTGTGCCCCACGGTTGCGACATGTAGTCCAACGCTGCCCACAATCCTGAATGCCACAACTGCAGAGCGCCGACGCCATTGACAATTAAATAAGCTCTCAGCGCCCGGTAGGTGCGGAATACAGCAGAGGCTGACTGGCAACTTTTAGCCCAGCAGGCAAGTACAACCCAGAGGCCCATGGTGCAGCAACTTGGCCCCCCTCCCTGCCTCTTCCCCCGCCTTCTCCCTGCCTCTGCCTGTCACTTTTGCCATCCATGTAGACTGCTGCTGGCTGTCCATGCCTCTGGGCTGTGAGCTGTGGGAGGGGCTGGATAGTGTCAAAGTCAGTGTTCTATAATTTTTCTCGACCCTATACATTTTCTCGACTGTGTCACTTCCAGAGGGGCCGAGTCATTTGAATCAGATGTTTTCATGACCCTCTTTCTTCATGACATGCGCACCTGGAAGAGACGCGGTAGAGAAATGTATGGGTTGAGGAAAATTAAAGCACACTGGTAGTGGAGGGATGCCTTGTCAGTGCTGTGCGTGTGTACGACTGCTGCAACCCTGATAGTTCTACCACTAACTCCAACCTGTAGAGGGGCTACAAATCTCAGCACATTATACAGCAATGCAGAATAATACCACCAGCTATAGAGGACTATAAATCTCAGAAATACATTGTACAGCATTGCATAATGGCATTAGCTACAGAGAACTACAATTCCAAGCAATGCATTACACAACAATGCAGAATACCATCAGCTATGGAGGACTATAAATCCCAGCAATAATACATTATACAGCAATGAAGACTACCAACAGCTATAGAGAACTACAATTCCCAGCAATACCATTATACAGCAATGCAGAATAGCATCAGCTATAGAGGACTACAAATCCCAGCAATACATATTACAGCAATGCAGAATAATATGCAGCTACATACTCTGGGTTTGCCGCCTGATGTCTCCAGGGTCTCAGGAGGGTTGTGTGGGCTCTCACAAGGGGTCCAGAGAGGTGCACGGGTGCGTGTGAGTGCAGCAGAGGCGGCTCCCTAATTAGGCTCTCAGGTGGCCAATGCGGACTGTCAGGTGGTCAGTGCAGGCTCTCTGCTGGTCAGTGCGGGATCTGTGGTGGCCAGTGGGGGCTCCCTAATAACTAGTGGTGGCTCTGTGGTAGCTTCCAGGTGTGTAGTGGGGGCTCCACTGTGGCCAGTGGGGGCTCCCTGGTGGTTAGTGGGGGCTCTGTGGTGGCCAGGTGAGGCTCCCTGGTTGTTAGTGAGGGATTCCTGGTGGTTAGTGGGGGATCCCTAGTGTAGGGTGACCATTCATCTAGGGCTGCAGCTAACTATTATTTTCAAAATCGATTAGTTAGCC
>NW_017307133.1:553585-581107 GCF_000935625.1 Nanorana parkeri | reverse complement strand
TCTGCCTGATCCAGCCAGCCCGGATCGTCTCGGTATGCGATCCGGGCTGGCTGGATCAGGCAGACGCGGCCCTCTAATCAGGCACTGTAGAGGGCTGCCCGCTGGAACCTCCCAGGACCCCCTTGAGGAGCGAGCGGCCGCCCGAATAGAGAGCCACATCTGTAGCGGTGCAAGTGGCAGAGAGGCGGCGGAGGGAGCCACTGCACTAGCGGCCGGAGGCTTCATTTGGCGGGGGACTGTGACGGACCCCTGACGGCTGCAGGCCCTCGAGCAGTGCCTGACTGCCCGAAGGGTCAGTCCGCCCCTGGGCATCACTAATCATCCATTTGAAATCAGGGTTTGGAGCAGATATAAATTTTATCAAACTTTATGGGTAATATATTGGAAATAAACGGCAGTCTTTTGGACATAAAGACCATTAAAACGTATATACCATATACACGACGTGTATGATGCCATACAAATTTCAATTACAAATGCAAAAAAATGTGTAAATCATATAGCCAAGGTAAATAAAAAGACATAATAAAAATACACGTTATTTACCCATTAATAACTTAGCGTTGAGTGCAGACACAAACACAGGTTTAATTTGAATCAGATGTTCAACAGAGAACTGCAATCAATGTAATGCCTATATTTGTGGCATTCTAATTTGTAACATAATCACATTGTGATGTTGTGAAATATAACCTTTTACCTGTAAAAGATTGCAATGCTTACACACAGATGAGTTGACATGCTCACGGGTAGGCAAACTCCAGCCCTCCAGCTGTGGTGAAACTACATATGCCATCATGCATCTGCCCCTGGAAGTCATGCCTATGGCTGTCAGAGTCTTGCAATGCCTCATGAAATTTGTAGTTGCACCACAGCTGGAGAGTTTACCTACCCCTGCTCTAGGGAGAAAAAAACAACTATTGAAGGATAGAAATTGGCATCTCAAGGAAGGTGTGGGGGGTGTGGGCTGCACCCAGTTGACACCATTGGAGGGGTGACTGCCAGTCATTTGGGTGTCACCCGCTCTAAAAAGTCGGGCACTCGGTCATTGACCGAGTGCCTGACAGTGTCAGGAAAGAGGAGGGGACCCGGCAGCATACTTCATCCCGTCGGATGAACGTCCCCACCTCTCTCTGCCGGTGTCCATCACCAAGAAGGCCAGCGGCAGGCATCAATTAGGTGGCCGCGCATGCGCGATGACGTCATTGCCCGTGCGCATGGTGACGTCATGCGCATACGTGATGACGTCACGGCGGGCTGTCACCCGGTCTCAGCTTCGGGTGACACCTGGGCTCGGGATGCCGCTGAGGATAGGTGCACTTATAAACAAAGTGCACATATTCTTTTTGCAGCTCTTACCCGACCTAACCTAACCACTGCAGGGCAGTGCATACTTACATTGATTTCTGTGGAGTCTAGTGTGTGTTGACTTGCTTTACTGCAAGATTTAAGTGCTCTGGCTGCACAGTAGTTCCCTATAGACTTCTCTGGGGCCCCATAGAAATATATAGGGATTTACCATGCAGCTAAAGCCAGGACATTGAAGACATGCGGCATGCAATGGAAACAAACAGCAGAGGTCCCAACCATCACATTGTGGCAAGTATTGATTTGGCCTCCTGAGTTTCCCCAGACCCTACAAGAAGGCCCAGTAATGCCACCTTCACTTAGGCTAGCATGCTGGAAGCTGGGGTAAAAGTTTAGTAGTATTTTAACTTGCCATTTTTTACATGAAGGGGCTGCAATAAGTGGACTTTGCATTTTTATGCAAGGTCTGCTTAAAACTGGCCATACAAGTGATAATTTATTTATCATTTATTACAGGTATTTATGTAGCACCGACAATATACACAGCGCTTTACATAGTTACAAATTCTCGTCAGTCCCTGGAGCTTACAACCTAAGGTATCTAAGGACAATAAGATACCACAACAGAAAAATATCACAACTCACCTCTAGTAAATGCTTTGCACCCCACACTTGGTGTTTGGATGTCCTCTCTTCCTGAGGAAAATGTGTGAACAAGAAAAATTCCTGGCACTCATAGATCCTCCAAACTTTGGTAATTCTTTGCACATCAATACATAGGCAAGCTCTGATGCATTTCTGCTTTAAACAGTCCTAATTATAGCTAGTTGCTGCATACAAAAAACTCTGTTAGGATTGTATGCCATGCAGGGTGGAATAACAATTAAGTATGACACCCGCGTCTTATAAAACCAATCATTGAAAAATACACATAACATAGTGCACAAAAGAGTATTATTCTAAAGTCAGATAAAGTAAAAAATAATCAAATTTCACCTACACTCCTAAAGGACATCTCCAGGCAAATAAAAAAACTTACCCTTATAGCGGGGCTTCCTCCACACTGCAAGGGTTAAGTGCTCATTCTTCTAGAGGACTAAAACAAAGCTTTTTTACATACCTGATCCTGGATCCTGCGGCGGGCAATGCTCACGTCTTCTCCCCCTTTGCTCTGGAATGTCCCCTGGTGTCCTCACGTCTAATGCAGGTCTATGGACCTATGGAATGGGGCATCCCACTCCATAGGTCCATTGGTTTTTGTTTGCTTGTAG
Source organism: Nanorana parkeri (assembly GCF_000935625.1). Taxonomy (NCBI): domain Eukaryota; kingdom Metazoa; phylum Chordata; class Amphibia; order Anura; family Dicroglossidae; genus Nanorana; species Nanorana parkeri. The sequence continues at coordinate 578,528 of NW_017307133.1, read as the reverse complement.
ATAGGCTTATGTCATAGTTCATAGGAATTTACATACAGTAATAGTGTATTTAGACCAGCTTTATCAATATTAGCCTACCACTCATGTTCATTTATTTTATTTCAAATGAAGACTAATGTCCCAGCGAACAATAAGATAGTTTTAAGTGGAACTGAACTCAAAATGAGAAGTGTTGCTATGTTATAGGAACATATAGAAATGTGAATTGTGCCTAAGCAGTACCCTGAAATGCGCTAAATGTGCAGTGTGAGATCTAAGACACTATTGTCTCTGACTGCTAGTCTCATGAGATTTGTTGATGTCTCTTATGTGCTGCTCATTATTCTCCTTGCTGGAGAGAAATCTGCAGTGCATGCATTTCCGTGCTTTTGCTTCATTCTGTGGATTTTTACTTTGTGAACCTCCTTCCCCTGTTGTTTCATACATATTCCCCCACCAGTTATCAGAACACCACAGCTGAGACATAAGAAAGAAAAGCACAGCAATAATGGTTGCTAGGACACAGGCAGCCCTTGTTTCAGATTGCTTGGATGTTCATTGAATTTAAGTAATGTTGACCTATGAATGTTGATTGATTGTTTCAAATCATTGAATCTATTATTGATAATTTATCATCACATTTATAGTTAGCACTGGTCAGTTATATGAAGAGAAAGCATTTGTCCAAGGAGCAAGGCACATATCTGTGTAAACTGGGCATGTGTTATCAGATGTACAAGATATGTGAATATGAAGACGTGTAGCTTGATGGAGTGAGTCTCAGAAAGTATGCTATTTAGGCATTAATGTACTAGGTTGGCTGGAAATGTGACACCACTAAAGGGTCTATTCAAAACATTTTTGCATAGCTAATGTTGCAGCAAAACTGCAGGGACGATCATTCTGTGTGAGTTAACCAGTTGTGAGAATCGGGCAAAAAACAATCTTCTTAGTGTACTTTCTCTTCTGGTTAAATGTTCTTCAACAGGTTAATTCATAAAGAACAAAGTAATTCAGGAAAATACTGCATTATGGCCCTTAGAGATTCAGTTCTAACAACCACTTCAAACCGCTGAAGGGAATGAGCATATAAATGTAAGCATTGCTACTACGGGGACAGCAAAGGTTACACTGATATGGTCATACTCTTCAGCATTCTCTTGAATTGCAACATTGGGGGGAATTTACTCTAGAAATGTTGCTATTTACTTAAAGGAGAACTATGGGGTTAAGGCTTTTCCCCATAGTTCTCCTTAGGTAACGGGAGGACACAAACCTGCGTCCTCCCGTCACCCTAGGCTCAGTATACCGCAAGCTGCTGCTAGCGGTATACTGGGACGCCGCAGCTGAAGCGGATCCCGACAATTGTGTCGGGATCCGCCCAGCTGCGTGACTGACAGCTGGCTCTGCCTATCTAGAGGCAGAGCCAGCTGTACCTGCCCCCTCCCCGTCCGTTCCGCTAGTCAGCGCTGGCGGATTGGAGCAGGGAGGGGGGAATCCAGCCCCTCCCCTGTCCCGGCAAAGAGCCGTGACAGGATCGAGAGGTGAGCGAACGCCGGTATGTGTTCGCTCACCTCCCGATCTACTGAGCCGACCTGTGACAGTCTCATTGTCACAGGTCGACTAGAACTATGAGGTGAGTGAAAAGCACTCACCTCATAGTTCTCCCTTAATAACCTGGTCGTGTGCTTGTGTTCAGCTCTAGCCTAGATAATTGATTTACTACATAGTGTCATTAAGTTTTTGAGCCCTGCTGACAACATCTTTCTACATACCTCTTCTGGTTGTTGTCCCAGCGAACAATAAGATAGTTTTAAGTGGAACTGAACTCAAAATGAGAAGTGTTGCTATGTTATAGGAACATATAGAAATGTGAATTGTGCCTAAGCAGTACCCTGAAATGCGCTAAATGTGCAGTGTGAGATCTAAGACACTATTGTCTCTGACTGCTAGTCTCATGAGATTTGTTGATGTCTCTTATGTGCTGCTCATTATTCTCCTTGCTGGAGAGAAATCTGCAGTGCAGTGCATTGAATCTTGCAACCATACCAGTTTTTACTGCTGCCTGTGTGTTTATTGAGGATTTATCCCTTCATTTCCTCTTAATCACCAGGACAGCAATTGGGGACAAATCTTCTCAGCAGGGATGCATCATGAATAAGAAGTCTAACCCTGCCCCACTCTACTAAACGGTCCTGTTGTTGTGTGCTATTGTTGTTCTATGTGTCCTCACTGTGGAGAGTTTCTCCTTTTCTGTTTTGGTGACCACTCAAAGTAAGGAGATGCAATAATTCTCAATGATCTCATTTTTATCTTTTTTTTTCGCTTTTGCAATCACCTTGGTGATAAAATAATTATTTTGGTCGCCAGTTAAATAATTACAGTTTCTCAGATTCTGATCTTTGAGCCTTTGTCCTCATGTAAATATTGCAGTTGAATGTGTAATTATAATACTCAAAGAGTAAGTGTGCAGCTTGCTTTACACAAAATGCCCAAGCTGAAGAAAGAGCAGCAGTGACCAGAAGAAGCGCCTGCACAGAGGGAAATTTTTACACTGCCCTACTGCCCAGATCTGGAAGAAGTACACAAAGCACAATAAGATTCAAGTAAGAATATACACGCCTCTTATATTTAGACAAAATTTGCTTTATCCAAGAGTTAAGCTTTAAATTAGCATGATTTAAATGTAAGTTACAGTACACTGGGAGAGATGTTATCCTAGTGTAATCTGCAGGACTGAGCTTTCAGTTATGCTATAGGCTAGATCCTATCCTGTTCCTACATCAGCTCCATTACTGCTTACCTGAAGGCTACTGAAAATAAAAGCAAAGCTCCTACCAAAAAGCTAAATTTACAGTTGAAATTCTTTTATGTTAACTATTTTACCTGCAAAAACACTTCTAACTGTTGTGATTCAAAAAGCCCCTACAACACTACAAAGCCATCAAGGTGACACAAGTATTCACTAATGGGTTTGTTTTTTTTAGCGTATTGTGCCACCTACCAGCTGATTGGACTTAAAACGCCACTGAGCACATCCCTGCACTCTTCGTGTCCTAAAGGCTGCCTAAACACCTTATACTTTAGATTGGCTCAGAGTGCATAACTTTCAACTTTCAGTGCCTCATTTCCGCTATGCAGAGAATTCTGAAAAGATAATATAAATACAGATTTGGCCAGTTACCCTAGCAGTTCAATGCACTATAAATGAGCACACAAATATGGAGAAAATGTAACAAAAATAGGCCACTTGAGGGGCAGCGAAGGCATTAGCAAAGCAAAACTATTATGCTGTTGGCACCTCTCTACTGCAGTGTCTAACCCTAAAGATGGAGCTCTTTGTCCTTAATCAAATAAACTAGAAGGGTGTTACAGCCTCTCTAACAATGTGTTCTAGTTCTTCTCATTGCTATTCCTACTGTAGCGTTTTACGGTGTGATTTTATTTCTAAAACTTGAACATACTTTTACTGGACTATTTATTTTATCTAAAAATCTTTTTCATTTATTTTCTGTTCGCCGATCCCCACCTCCCATCCCTGAAGTTAGCAGGGTTTTTTCAGTTAAAAGGGGCACTCACAGTTCGTGCCTTAAAAGTGCATTTTTATCCAGCAGGTTATAAAACTTTAAATTGATTAGTGCAGTGTAAATAATGGATGTTTGGGGAATGTGTTCGCGGTGGATGTAGAAAGTACATTACTGTGCTTTTATTATCGTTACTTTGCTTTAACCCATCGTGAAACAGTGGAAGACACATGTAATTACCGATTGTGTGCTACCTGGTGATTTGTCTAGTAAATGTGCACATACATCTTAGATAGTAATGTTAGGCAGCTTTCCAAAAGTACATCCTTTATAGTAGATAGTATGCTGGCTATAGGAATATTTGAAGTTCTGCATATCTGTGGCTTTTACATGCTCAGGAGCTCAATACTCTTTAGAGCAAGTCAAATTGAATAACTCTATTTTTTCTATTGGCTTGTACTGAGACTACCCTTGAGTAACGAAACAATGTACAGTATAAAGTAACAGTGACAACACTTATATGATGTCAAACGAGCAGCCCTGTTAGACCCCCAAACTTTAAGATATGTCAAAAGCAACAAAAAAAAATAACAATTGTTTACTTTTTGACGGAGTAGGAAATGTTTAAAATCCCTGTCAGTTTTTGTTGCCATCTGTGTCCATTTAAGGCAATTTACCTTTGCTTCTTATCCTATAGCCAGAACAGTTAGTGACAGGAAATATTGTAGGTAAGTGCCCTATAAGGCGGTTACTACAAAAACAAGTGAAAGATTTTCCCTTCGTAGCCACCTAGACCCAAGTGGGATGACTCCTTAAATTTAGTCTGCTGGACTGTAGCCAGCCCAAGCCAATTTGATAGTCTGTGCTCATATGGTTCCCGTAAGGTCTCTTTAATTGTTTGCATTTACCTGCTACTGGGTGTGACCTTGCCACAAAGCAGAGCATCCAAGAATCGTGAGTTATGAATAAGTGTGTCTCCTTAGCCAATCATTAGGAGGTTTATGGCGGGTGGTGCATTCTGGGGAGGACATACATATTTGAGGCCGACCTTGTAAGAGTCTCTTCCCCCCTCTCCCGAGCCTTCTGCCTGGGGGAGGGGTGTGTGAAGTTCTGTTCTGTCTGACCAGCCCTGCAACCTGCAGGTGGTCAAGTATGGACCTAGTCAGGGTCTGAATCTGTCCCTGGGATGGAGAATCAGCGAGGAACTTTGTCTTCTGGAGGTGCCAGAGAAACCTGGATGGGCTTGGACCTTACAGGAAGTCTAGTGTCTCACCTAGAGAATGCTGTGCTATATCTACTAATCAGCTAAGGATCTACAATAAACAGTGTTACTGCAATCAGTTTAAAGACTCTCTACATTGTGAGGCTGGGAAGTGGTCAGTGAGTCTGGAGTTCTGTATTGTCCTTGATGTCCGTAGCCCTTTACCCTTCTTTGCCCATCTTTACCCTTCTTTACTTCTGTCTGCACTCTGGTTGTCCAACAATCAGCATAGGAAACTGCCATCCATTTATAAGTGACACCATGCAACTCAGTCCTGCTTGTGCTATCTACATCTTTGACAGCATCAGGGCACAGAGGAAGTGTTTCCCTGTCAGGCTTTGCAATTATAAGATATAGTAAGCATGAGGGGGGCTGAGTGACAGCATGTTGTTATATACATCTTGTGATTGCATGGTGTCACTGGTAAATGGCTGACAGTTTCCAATGCTTATTGCTGGAAAACTGAAATACAGACTTAAATATGGTGTGATGCATTTAACTGATACAGTACATGTGGTATATGGCTGTTTCATGTTCATAGACTACTGCTAGGGGGAACTTCCACTTTAATAGGGATGAGCTTCGGATTTGGTTAGAACTTATGATCATTTGTGGTTTGAGAAAATAGCGAACAAATGTGGCTGTTCACATCTGTAGCAGCCAATTACCAACAATGCAGGCCTCTGAACTGTGGTCAGTGTGCTTAGAAGGGCCAATCATGGGGGTTTTCTTATGAGCCAACCCCCTCCCTATATTAGTTATGGCTCCCAGTAGCCTTTGTTTAGTGTGTGCTGGAAGAGACATGGAGTAGTTAGGAAAGATAACAGACTGTTTGTAGGGAGATATAGGTGCTGCTGGTGATTGCTGAAAATGTCTATATTTGCAGCAAGTCAAACACACAGTGTTGGACAGTCCTGTAGGAGATTATTGAGGGATCAAAGAGGGTTTGCAAGTAGAGATAGAAACTGCTGGTGATTGCTGAAAACATCTATTTTATATTGAGTCACAGACACACTGAAGGGGAATTTATCTAAACTGGAGCAGACAAAATCTGGAGCAGTTGAGATATCTCAATACAAAATACTGTCAAAAACACCCAAAACACTAGTACCTCTGCATGCAGAATGTTTGTTAGTTTAGGCTTGGCAGACCTTGTTTTTTTTAAATAAAGGGGAATAATTAAATTAGCTATAGCAAATGGGGGTTTAAAATAGGGGGTGCTTTTGAACACACCACTGTTGTGCGTAGTGGTAGATACAGCCACTGTAAGGAAAGGAGGCAAAGAGATTCTTTGCCATGCTGCCTTAGAGTGGGGAACGTTGTTCTCCCTTTCACATGGTGACAGTAGATCCATGTGTAATTTTCCCCTTGTATCAGGGATGGGTGAAATTTCTCCCATAAAGCCTCCCCAAAATTACTACTCCTCACTGCCAGCACCCCAATACCCATCCTCCTATTAACCAACAGCATGAATTCCCTCCTCTATTTGCTGCTGCCTGTCATTCCCTCTGTACAGTCTGGATAGTTTATGGTTGCAGGTTTTTGCCCCTGCAGCTATATATGCCTTGAGTACAGGGGATCCAATCACCATATGTGTTAGGATCCAAAGCGCCTCCAGGTGGCCCTGGAGCTAAGCCCTGCATGTGTCTCCAGGCAGCCGGGAACTGTTAGGTACCAGACCACCCACTGGGTGGTGCTGGAACCTGCAGCTCCAGTGCTCACCTGTGGGTGTCTCCCAGCTGCCAGTACTTAGCCATCACCTGGTGCTTCCTGGGAGGATATTTAAACCCTCGCTGCAGTCAGGACGATGACTCAGTATACTGGTATTGTTCCCTGTGAATCCTGAGTCTCCAGTCTTGAGTCCTGTTCCCTGCTTCTGTTTCGGAGTCCTGTTACCTGTTTATGTTTCCGAGTCCTGTTACCTGCTTATGTTCCTGAGTCCTATTGCCCTGCTCTCCAGGTTTGCATGCCCTGATATACCCTGTGAGGGTATTCTGTGGTTTATTCCTATTTTTTGATTGCGATTACTTATTTGTGGTTTATGTTATGTTTTGCTCCTTATAAAAATAAATAAATATATATATATGATATATAGATATATATATATCTCAATTTGCCTTGTCTGGTGTGGTCATACATGTTTGGTCTACCTGTGTGGGTACCTGCACATGGTGTTGGGGACACTTGTGCCGGCATCCGTGACAATATGAGAATGCAAGGTTTTTTGCACCTCCTCCTCAGAGTGCAGCATTTTGGGTCTCCCTCTTGGACAGCAGCAGCAGATTCCCCAAGATTTTGGGAAGGGGGAAAACTGTTCCCCTTAAAGCTGCCCCAAATTCCTACTCCTCATTGCCAGCACTGGTAACCCTCCTTCTCTTCAGCACCAGCACCCCATCCTCCCCCTCACTGCCAGTACCCCAACACTCCTCTTCGTTTTTTCACCAAAAGCCCAGAACCCCGCCCCCCCTTCCACCTCTGCTTCCTGCTGCCTCATGGCATTCCACTTGCTGGTGGACGCCAGGGATGGCTTTCTGTGCCTTGTAACAGTGGCAGACATACTGTATGGACTTCTGGGTAAAATAATGGTGGCTGAGAACCTGACATTGTGGTATAGTACAGGCCACAAAAAAGGCATAAATAAAGATGTTAGGCAAAGCTGCCATGAAGATGCTGGGCATGGGGGTAATTGGGGTAAATGTTTTTCTTCACAGCAGAGGTTTGTGTATTGGCCCTGGGGATAGCAGCCACAATAGGTTCGACCAGCTACTTAAAGCTAGTTGGCAGGGATTGGGTGAGATTAGCAGAGGAGTAGTGGAAAATAAAAAGCTGTTATGCATCTTTAAAAGGGGAAAGGGCGCATTATCAGGCCCACAATAAGTTACTGTTATGCACCCTTGAGGAGGAGGATGAAAAGGGTGCGTTAGCAGGCTACATCAAAACTCTTTCAAATTGTTGCCTATTTATGTGCTTGTTTATTGTCCTGATGCTAGCCAATTTTGACCAAAAAACATACCTGAAGTCAATATTTTGAAAATTTGGAAATAATTGAGGATACAAAGATGGATGTGAGTTTGGGGAATGTGGGGTTTGAGGTTCTGAAGTTTTTTGAATACTCTGTTTTGACATTTTATTAAACTTAAGACAATGTAGTGCGGTAAAAATAAGCTCACAAACTATACTATCAAACGTTTGTACCACTGGCCAGGTTGTGGGACTTAAGCTTGATTTTTTTTTTTCTTTTAAGAGTACAATTTACGTAAGCTTCATCATAGTTCTATCTGTGCTTTTCATAGCAACCAATAAGACTCTAATGTTATTTCTACGCTACTTATTAGAGAATAAAAGAAAGTACAATTTTAAGAGTACAATTTTCTATCACGTTTCGATCTGTTGTGGCTGCTACTCCCACCAGTCAATTCAGGCTTTTTACCACTGGATAAAAAACAAAAATCAGGTGTTGCATTCAAAACTACCTAAAAAAGCTTTTTTTTCACATTATAAGGAACCATATTAGGATGCTGCTGATACTGTATTTAAACCAAGCAATCATGGAAAAGGATCTTTTACAGATGTTAAATATCTGATGCCAGAATAGCCTGAATTCTCAATGATGCTGTTCATTACTGAACCGTTCACTGCTGAACCGTACTGTTCTTCAACTCCACATACAGCTCAAAGGCATCTTCCACGCATGTAATTGAAAGGATTGATGTTTTTACCATGTTGCCATTTTGAAATGAGCTTACCCAACCCTTAGGAGTCATTTAGCACTATACAAATCCACCAAAATAACCACCATAATTTCACTTTTCGCATTGAATCAAATGTATACTATCAAAATGGCAAAATTGTGCTAAAATCTCCAGAATTTCAACAAAATTTCAGGGAAATTAATCTTCTCCATTTCACCCATTTCACTCATCCCTACACTTTATTAGGGTTGGCCTGTTACCGTTATTAAGTTAATGTGGGGTATGTGCGGACCACTAGTAAAAATGTTAAAAGAATTTTCTGTATTGCATGTAGAAACCAATTAGACTATTTCTTTTATTGTCTAATAAATAGCGTAGGAATAACATTAGAGTCTGATTGGTTGCTATGAAAAGCACAGATAGAACTATGATGAAGCTTATGTAATTACTGTAAGGCTGGCCATACACCTATAGATTTTCTGCAGATTTTCTATGGTCAGATGGGAAAAGTGCAACAGATTCCTCCATCTACGCTAAACTGTGTGCATGGAGGAATCTCCCACTGGGCCAAGCTTCAGTATTTTACTAGTTGGCCCCGCTGGCTCTCAAAATACCTGAACAGTGCCTGCATCCAATCAGATTGTTCAGGTATTTTGACAGCCAGCGGGGCCGCCTAGCAAGATACGGAAGTTTGGCCCAGTGGGAGATTCCTCCATCCACACAGTTTAGCGTAGATGGAGGAATCTGTTACACTTTTTCCATCTGACCACAGAAAATCTGCAGATAATCTATAGGTGTATGGCCAGCTTAAGTAGCATGATGATATTTTCCTTTCTGTTTGCTATGACTTCATTGGCGCAGAAAAAAACCCCACTGTTTTACATCACAAATATTACCTTCAAATAAAAATGAGACTACCTATTAAAATGAAATGGCTTTAGAACAGCCAGACTGCTTTTTCATTATGCCAGTAATGTGTCCGTGCACTAGTTTTTACATGGACCATATAAAGATGAGAAGTTATTCCTGAGCGAGAGAGCTGAGGAAAGCCCAGAGCTCCAGGAACTAGAGCGTGGCTAATGCCAGACTGAGAGGTTTTTGCAGTTGAAGTGATGCAGTAAATCAATATTCTGCAAAGCTTTTCCATGTTCACATTTTCACAGGCCGCTCGCTGAATATACCATGGCAGCTCATTCTCTAAAAGGCAATGACTAAAATGCCAATGAACCAAAGGGCACAGGAAACATGACAGTTGTTTACATGACCACATTATCATTATTGCTAACCCTGGTGTATCTGCTTTTTACATTTAAAAGATCAGCCCGCCCACAATGATATTTCAATTATAGGTAGGGTCTAGTGGGCTGAGTTGCCTCCTGGCTTTGTATAGCATTTCACACTCCACTGATAAAAATACACCATCATAATTTCCACAATTTTCCTTCCAACCTTGGAGTCTCACTCCTCCTACTTAAAGAGATTTTCCTTTCCCACATGCAAACATGAGGTATGCGATTTAACTCTGCAACTAAATCACCAGATACTGCCATATATTAAAATATGCAGGCTTTCATTCTCTAGTTCTTATTTTGTGTTCTCATTATACACTATTTCACATTCCTGTTTCTTTTTTCACTGTGTACATTTCTGTAATGATAATCCCTGAGACTCAGATTTTAAGGAATTCTGTCAATTCTTAAAGTGGACCTGTGTTTGCCCATTCCATCTGGTATTGCAATTGCCTGCCTGTTGATGACTTCACTTTGCTCCCAACCCTGCAACTATGCTTCTGCTGCTGCCTACCTAATGCAACCTTGGTTTGTTCAGCTGCTGCTTGTCTATTGATGTTTTCAGTGTGTTTCTAACCCTGCACCTGTCTTCTGGTACATCTGCATGTATATTAATGTTACATAGTTATATAGTTAGTCAGGTTGAAAAAAAGACACAGGTCCATCGAGTTCAACCTACAATGCCTTGGTTTATTCCTGACCCTGCACCTGACTTCTGCCTGGTACTGCTGCCTGTCTATTAATGTGTTTAGTTTGCTCTTGACACTGCACCTGTCTTCTGCCTGGTACTGCCACCCATCTATAAATCAATGTCTTCAGGTTGTTCATGCACTTGTTTTATTGCTTGGTGCTGATGCTGTCCATCTATTGTCTTTGGTTTGTTCCTCAACCTGCACCTGTCTTCTGCCTGGTACTGCTGCCCATCAATTAATGTCCTCTGTTTATTCTTGAGCTTGCACCTGACTTCTGCCTGGTGTTACTGCTGCCCATCTATTGATGTCTTCATTTTGTTCCTTACCCTGCACATGTCGTCCACTTGGTGCTGCTGCCCATCTATTAATGTCTTTGGTTTCCTCCCGGCCGTGCACCAGTTTTGCACTGAAGAGGCTCAGTGGCTACTCCTGCGTGTGTGAAAGGCGCAGTGGTCAGACAGGGAGCTCTGAAAAGTTGAGCCTGTGATATTATCAGGCTCGACTGCACTGAGAATGGAGAATCTGGTATGGACACTCTTGTCTCAGTATCACCCCTCACCATGCCTCCATGAATGTCACCTGAGGCAGCCTCCTTAACATATTGACGGCACAGCCATGCTTGCTTCTATGCCGGTGAAGAAAAGCCTATGTTTTCTACAAAGGCCTCTATTAAAAGGGTTTCCTGACAGAGTATCTACAGTTTAAGTGTACCAATCTTAAACAACAGGCCCCAAAACACTGGACAATAATTTAAAAGTGTTCAAATATACATGAAATATGCCAGATATATGCAAAATTCCCAATATATCCCTAACTTAAAAGGACTGTCTTTCTTTTGGAACCAAATCTCTCTATCAGTCCAAATCAAATGTCTTTATTTTTTTTATTTTTTATTTTTTTTATTGGACTACACTCTATTTAAACACAAACAAAAAGGACAAGTATTGTTATAAAATGCTCGGTTGGTTTAGGTGATGATTCTTTACATAACCATAGCCAGTTTCATCTGGAGTAAGTCAAGGGTGGGTTCTTTGCCTAAATGTTCTGTGTTTGTTGTGCCCCTCTTCCTTATTGTAGAAATATGAACGGTATGTATATTTACTAAATAGGATAAATAGCATAAGCAAAGGTTCTTTCTTGTTAACACATAGTCACCTGACCTGTCCTGGTATGCTGTTTTGGACACTTACGACTCTCTTACTGGTTTCAGGACTACCCACGGTGGCTCTCCTTTCCGTGATACCAGGATCCATTGCTTCTCTAAAAAGGGATTACTTCACTTGTGGCAGCTAGGAAGGTTATACCGAGACACTACAAGTCATCCGTCCTTCCGGCTATGAAGGAATGGGCTGCAGAGATGGAATTCATTTGTCGGGTGGAAGAGCTCACGGCTAGTACTTATGATCCACCATCCTCAATTTTATTTTTATTTTATTTTTGTGGTGCATATGGCTGCACTTCTGCACAACTGACAGGTTATTATTGTCAACCTAGCTCTTTATAGCAGTTAAATACCATGTTTCTGGGGGGCTCGAACTCCTTTACACACCTTCATCTGCCCAATGGTCTCACTTTATTCCTCATTTTGTTTGGTTCTATCTTTTTCCTGTTTCATATCTGTCCCTTACTTTTCCCCTCTTTCTTTTCATTACTCTGGATATGCTGGGTATACGTTTGCACATGCCAAATTATAACACAGAAATGGTAAGAATGAGTCGACTTATTCATTGTAGCTTTGAATTATTTTTCATATTGGCCCTTCTAGAGTATTTTTCTTTATGTATTGTATATCTTGTCCTTTTTATATTTCTGTTTTTTTTTCTTATGTTAAACTCTTAATAAATTGTAATCTTCAAAAAACACATAGTTACTTAACAGTATGGGAAAACTCCAGGTCAATATATAATGTCTGTTTTTGGTGCAGTTCCACTTATTGGGTTACTTTGGCTGCTCCAAAATTCACCTATACCTGATCTAGCAAGATATTTTATATTCAAGCTTCTTATAGTATTGAATGGAGAATATTTTGAGATGAGGCTCTGTGGTGCTGAGGAAGCTCGGGGACATGCCAGTATCAGATTTGCAGGGGCACTGAGACAGAAAATGCAATCCAGTAGCTCAATTTGTGTTAATTTTTACTTGTACTTAAGTACAATTGTTCACATAATGAATTGCCCAAGCCAATTATTAAACTGAGACCTGACTTATTGGAGTCATGCTCTATAAGCTGAAGGGCAGAAGAGGGAGGTACCTAGGTGGGCTTGTTGGATGGTGAAGTGAGTGTCATTAGGATGGTGATGTACACTAGTGCTCTAAAAAGTTGACATACAGGAAGGGAAAAAAGACACCCATTCTTTAAATAGTTTTGTCACCCTCCTATGCCACCATGTAGCACAGAAGGGGAGGGTAGATCACTAGAACATATGTTAATTTTTTTTAAATGTTTGTCAGGTAAAACATTTTATTTATATGGGTTTGAACTGTTTATTTAGCTTTATTTTGAATTTTTCTTTTATAACTTCCTCTTTTTAATCATGGTTTTGACAATGTAAAAGTGTGTAAGAATATTATGGGTACCCTAGTACCACTATTTTTTAACATGTTGCTTTTGCTTTTATAGGGGTTTTAAAAATATATATTTTTCTCCATTCTGGTTTATTTGGACTGCAAGAAAGATATACACAGGTGGGCAGTCCATGAAAGTGCTATGGAGACAAGAATCACAGTCAGGCTCTGTTGGGACAAGAAAAGGCAATGACCCCTCCTGACCCCGACATGATGTTAATTGCTACAGGATTAGAGCCTTATTCCTGTGATGGTGAGAGCAATCAATACTGCTCTCTGACATGTGTAGTGAAAGCAATTTGACATTCAGTAGCATGTATGAATAGCAATGAAAACACATGAAAAATATTCTACAATTGAGAGCAAAAATACAAACAAACAAATAAAAATATATGCATGTGTTTGTGCAAATGTTTTTTTCAATTAGCCTGCGGCGCACTCTCATATATGCTAACTAGCTTATTAAATAGAGCATTTTATTAAAATGCAGCAGTCTTAGTTAAACTGACCAACTGTGATAAAGTGATTTATTGTTTTTAACACTGATCAATAGAAATAGACACTTTTTTCAAAACAAAAGAAATCTGCAAATTGTTTTTAATTAACTGAATTTTTTTTAAAAAAAGCATAAGTACGCAACCATTGTAAGGGCCTGTTCACACCACGTGTTTTGGGCTGTGCTGGACCACTGCACTGCAGTTGACTTCACTGCGGTATGTTGTGATACAGTACACTGCATTGCAACACGTGGCTATAATTAATCTTGGATGGAATGGGATTTTGCAACATTGCAATAAAGTTGGATCATAAAAAAAAAGGTAAACAGTGTGATGCACTGTAGTCAGCACATCAGCTCTGTGTACTTCATCAGTGGCTGCGTTATAGTGCAGCTGCTGTTATGAATGAGCTTTAATATACAACACCTAAATTATCACTATCTCTCCAATCAGCCACACGAAACCAAGGTCCATAAAAATCCAACTCGGCTCTCATACAGGAAAGTGATAGTGTCATTTATCTGCCCTCTCCCTCCCTTGTTCATTTCCAAACGCCTTGTAGTCTGCTAACAGTTTTCAATAGTAAACAGCAGCGAATTTACACAATTACTACACATCAGCACAGGTAACTTTTTTCCACATAGTAAATGATAAAAATGTGCCTGGAGTTTTGCTTTAACATGCTATGCAATAAGGCAACCCATTGATTTTGAAGGGGCTTCTCACCAGTGCAATGTATTGAACTGCTTTAAAAAGCTTGGCGGCACAACTTTCTTTCTCCTTCTCCTAAAAGGACAGATATTTTGATAACTCAGAATTCGTGTACGCAAGAGAAAGCTACGAGCCTTAAAGTGTTTGTAAATCCTTTAAGGGTATTTCCACTTTTGCAGCCAAAATGGGATAACACCTACTTAATATTTGTTACATGCTCCCTTTCACATAGCATAACTTTAAAAATATATTTTAAAATTGCTACTTATCTTTTACAAATGCTCTTTTCTAAAGATTCCAGTACTAAAAAATCCTACTTAATTGTTGCTTGCTCTGCTTTCTTTCCTGGCACCCTCTGCATTGTTTTGGCCAAATCAAACAATGGTACTGTATTTCTTCCAGAATTGATAGAAGGGTCCATATGCCTGTTTATTGGCATGAGTGTTTCCATCAGGAGATCTAAGATGCCTTACTGTACTGTTCTTTTGCCTTACTCTAAAGGGCTTCATTCATAAAACTTCTGCACGGCTACACTTATCAGCGCCATCTAGGGGTGCTGGGGCAGTGCGAATGAAATTTTGTTTTAAATGAAGCCCTAATTGTCTTGTATCCCACTTATTGCTATTTTGGTATGTCCTCTAATATTTTCAAGTTGAAATAAATATGTTTTAAAAAAAGCACTTTACAATTGATTTAAATAATTTGGTCAGGTTAACATATACTTTAAATGATTGAGTTTGTGAATGGCTGCCCTGCTTTACAAATATGTAAACAAAATAGGTTCCCAGATCATCAGATTAGTGACAAAAAGCTGAGTGCCTGGTTGGCTACAGCCATACATAACTCAAGCTCTAGACTGTATTACATAAATGCATTCTGAGACTTGTTTTTGAGTTTTCACTGGGGTGTACATTTAAAGGATCAGGCAGTATAAGATACATAAGAAATGTAAATGATTGTGCTCAGAAAGAAGCATCCTATGCAGTATACAGCATCGGAAGGTGCTAGAGAGATGTGACAACAGTTAACACAAAATATCCCCTACTTGCTTCACTACGTGTTAAATACTTATGCTTCCATTAGACATGGCTCTCTGGCTAATGGTCTGTAGTGGACATGCATATGCACTGTGAAAACCATTATTTGTACTTCTTCTTCCTCAAGATATTCACCCCACAACCCAATGCATGATTTTGTGGCACTATGCAATGAATTGCATTGCATTAAAAAAAAATAGTGTATGATATGTAATACGTGTGATCACATCGCACATCCTGGTTCTTATACATACATGGTCGGATTGGAACCAAGCACAACTTTTTCATTTCCATATCTGCCAGTGCTAACATCCCATTTGGTATGATTTATGTATACAGTTGTAAAAACTATTTTTGTTAACCCTTAGGTATTTTTTTAAATTGTAATATAAATGGCTCCTAAAATGTGAACTTACCTTTATCTAAGTCATGATAATATGTACTATTAGCTTTATTTAACAAACCCACAGAACATTTAACTTTGTGAGAACTTTATTGAACAATTGGTTTAAAAAAATAGAGGCAATTGGTGGAAAGTACAGATGTATCCTTTAATTAAACAACTAGAATGCAGCCTCCTGTTTTTGGCACGTACCTTAACTAAATGTATTCTGTAAGTTCCAATCAGCCCTAAACAGTGATTATATGGTATCCAGACTATTGCTGTAAACAGAACTATTTTAGTTCATGTATGATTTTGGAATGCCTTCCTTCTACAGGTTACACCAATGCATTTCAGGGGTGGAGGGGGAGAGTTCAGGGTGATGAGTAAACCAAAAGGTCATGATATCCTCTAGGGATTAGCTTGTGGTTCGAACTGAACAACCAAGCCTGTTTGCAGTTCAGTGAATGGGCAAAATAAATGGTCTTACTTGGCTGGTTTGCCTGCTTGAACCACTGTCAGTCATTTAACGGTGGCAGCATGATAGATCCCCCAGTGGCTTCTGTTTGTGAACAAGATGATGAGGATCCTGGGTTAAGTCCTTGACCAGATATGTCCAGTGATGTGGATCCACATCGTATACAATGAGTACCACCTGATGCTACTCCCATGGTGAATGACAGATCCCCAATGACTTATATATGTAAACAAGCTGGTAGAGATCAATCATTTGTCATGGTAGTAGTGGCAGGTGCAGATCATCAGGTGTGGCATGTTGTAATACCCTTATCCAGCCATGGGATACACCTCAGGAGAGGCAACTATTGTTTACACACCCAAAATAAAAAATAAAAACTGTCTGCTTAAAATAGAATTGTCATTGCTGGAAAAAGAAGAAAATAATTTATTTTTTTTTACAATTAGAGAAAATCATGTTTGGCTGTAATTTGAAATGTGAATGTAATTTGAATAGCCTATAATTACAAAATGTAATGTATAGCACTGCTTTTCCCAACTTTTGTGAGACCAGGGCCCTGTAAACTCTTTCAAAAAGCTCCCATGCCCCAACAGTAAAAAACACAGCATTATTCATTTTAAATTAGGTAATCACCTATAGCATGCACCACTTTCAATACCTTTCTATGGTAACTGCACCATGAATTTACAAGTTTCAAGCTCGCAACAGAATCACCTTCTTTCATTGCTTCACCTCTGAGCAGGAGCTTGCATTACCAATTTACAACTTGCCTGCTGCTGTTTTAAGATGCCAGCAACTTATTCTTCCATGCAGGTTGCTGCATGGAGAAGGGGCAGCATTTCAATCACTCAATGCTGCACCTCCTCTCAAGGTGTATCCTTGGCTCTTCACTGTATTGTCCATGGCCTCCTTCACTGACAGCTGTCACAAACTTTACAGAGCCGGTGGTTATTGTTTACATGCTGCAGCCTTGTATAGATACTGACTGCTTTCCCTCCTTCCAGGCCATGGCTACTACTACTGGCTACTGCTGTCGCAGTCTCTGCAGAGACGGTGGTGATTATTTACACTCAGTATAAAGCATTCACCATACCTAAGCTGCTCACAGGACATTACGGTCACTAGAGTGAGCTGGGGAGGATAGCAAATTCGTATGATTCCTGGTGTCAGACACAGTGCAAGAATTAGAATTCTCTATGACCTCTTAGTTTCACCTACTCTGGCTGAACAACTCAGAGGTCATACTGTAGACTTTCTAATAATGTGACCCCTCCCTGTCGTGTTCTTTCTTTCTCCTTTTCGTTTGTTGACAGCTGAATTTTTTAAAACAAGTAACAAGTGGGTTATCAGGAGAAATGCATAATTGGGTGGGGATAGAGCCCATTTCCTAACAAGGAATTAAAATAATTAATACAGAGAACTTCCTGTGATTGAAGTATTATATCACTTCCCCTAGATAGTAGCACCCCTTCATCCAACTCCATCTACTGTAGAGTAAGAGACTAGGCAAAAACACATGTGGATAATATCATTAGTATTATACAGGATTTATATAGCGCCAACAGTTTGCGCAGCGCTTTACAATATAAGGAAGACATTACAATCACAATACAATTCAAGACAAGATGGTAAGGAGGGCTCTGCCCCTGAGGGCTTACAATCTATGAAATATGGATAATGCAAAAGGTAACAGATTAAAAAGTAGGCATGCATGCACACTTTTTAGCTTGCAATTTCAGAGTGTTTGCATCAAAATATATATACACTTTAGTTCTGCTTTATATTTGTTTGAACAACTATGTATCTTTTTAACAACTGTATAAAAACAAGGAAATGTCACTTTCTGCTTCTTTCACTTTTAAGGAGTAGCACAGTGTCAGAATTACCATGATGAAGAAGATATTTAAAACTTGCTTACGTGTCACCAATTGTGTTGATATAGTATTGATCTACGTCATTAAAAACATCTGGCATCAGTTTATGGGGAGACACTCCCAGTAATCGCCAGAGCAGGGACTGACAGATTGGATTTAAAACAAAGCTGCATTATAAGCTGAGCTCTGAGAGGAGCATGGTACCAGCCAGAAATCTCTCCCGTGCCAGACAAATGATGTGTGTGTAAACATGTGGTGTTTGAAGCTCAGTCGTTTTCTGACCACACAAAGTTTTGCTATGGGATATGATTATAGTTCTGTGGCTGAGGTCAAAATAAAACAGTGATGTGATACATTCTGCTGATGGATATCTCCTCATGTATAACAAGAATCTTCAGTAACTTTGTATCGGTGTTACATTTCCAATACCATGTAAAATTTGAAATGTAATAGAGTGATGTGTATATTATAATGTTACATTATAATTTAACATATTTAATGAACATGGATATTGTTCACAATGATCTTTGTGATCTTGTATGTCTAGCCTAGGCATACAAATCTAAACTATTGCATTACCTCTGACTAAACATTCTAGAGTAAAACAATTTTTCCCCATTCATCTTCCTAAGCATCTAACCTATGCAGCCTCGGCTACATTTAGCTTTCTTCTCTAACAGCCCTCCTTTCCCAGACTACTGCTTTCAATTCCCAAGACATCACAAGCTACATCAAAAGCTAGACAATACAGCAGACATATGAATACACCAAATTTGTGTAATAGTAGGCCATGCTGCTAGTGTATTCGCTGAACTGCAAACACTGAACTCTGCCAGCCTGCCTTTTTTCTGCACTGCTAAAACCTGTGTTAAAAATGTTTGACCCTTGTAAAGGGAAAAAAAAAACAGTGGCATTCTGCGTAATAGCAGTCCAGACTGCAAGACTTTGTCAGACTGCAAAAATAACAAAATACCAGCTTGCCTTTTTTCTGCTAACACTTGTTAAAAATCATTGACCTTTTTTCATTCTGGGAAAAGCACCTGTGGCATTTTGTAACAGTATCTGACACTTTGACCTTTCCATAAGGGTCCCCGAAAACTCTGTCCTTGATCTCCTTCAATTCTCTATCTACAGCTCCTCCCTTGGTCATTGGATAACCTCCCATGGCTTGCAATTCCATGTCTATTCCAACACCAAAATATACCCTAATCTGTTTTTGAAGGGCACGGGTTTTATACAAAATACACTATGTATTTAGTATATTGTGGCAAAATGCTTTCAGAACCCTGCAAAAGTTGTACGCAATGGACTGAATGGCATTCAATAGCATGTAATAAAAGAAAAAATAAACCCAAAAATAAAAATGTGATATGTTGCAGCTCACCAATTCTGTTGGCTGCATTTGTTTTCTTTTTCTCAGAAAGAAAGGAAATTTTCTGCAAGTACAGAGAAAAATAACTGTTTATCTTGCCAGAATCCCAGAGTCCTTGTAACTTCCTGTGCATTGAACTGAAATACCAAACAATCTAATCAGTTTTCCTAACTACCTTCTGTGGAATAAATATGTAATGAAGATGAGGAGTGGAGAAGGGGTTAGTATTTCAAACCAGGGAAGCATTTTAGTGGTAACCTTGACTCTCTTGATAGATACAGTGGATAATTGAGCATAGCCACCCTAGGAACAGAAATGTATTATTTACAGGTGAAAATAAAGGGAAAAGGGCCTTAAAAGAACACAAATCCAGCCATTACATCTAAGGACTGATAAGTTGCAATATATTTCATTTTTGGGGGGTTGGATACTCTTTAAGAGTACCCATTGCATCCTGCTGCTTTACATGGCCATTGTAGTGGCCATACCCCTTCAGAACTATGTCCAAACATATTAGTTTGGATTTAACTGTTCCATTTGAAACTACTGGTTAATAATAAAATGGTTCTTGTAGCGCAACTGGGACTTCTGGTTCATAAAATGTAATGCTCTATACCAGATGCAGTGCAAATTGTATTTGCCTCTTCACTAGGTACCTTCAGTGAAATTTTTGCATTTCAATATTATGTCTTAAACTATACCACCAGTTTAGTTTGGCCTTGCTGTTCAAAAATCCCACCCAAGTAATATAGTAAGTGAATTATTTCTGTACAAGCTTGCATTTAAATATTGTCTTACTGTATTGCTTCCAAATGTAACAAGTATATCTATTCATATTTTATTGCATTGCTTTACACAGGCCATGTACAGTATACATTTATACTAAATGTGCTATATCGTTATAACTATAATTATGGAGCACCAAAAGAGAAAGAAATCTAATACGAGAGATATGACTATCTATGACAAAGTCCACACACAAGTTCAGTAATTATGGTAAATTGAAAAAGAGAAAAAAAATTGGTTTACTTCTGTTCCTGTTAGTCCACCACCAGAAACAGTTCTGTTGATCTCTGAATTATTTATTTATTATTATTGGTATTTATATAGGGCAGACAATTTATGTTTTACATAGTTGTTGAGTCCCTGCTCTCATGGAGCTTCCAATCTAAGGTCCCTAACTCACCTGCACACAGGGCCAATTCAGACAGGAGCCAATTAACTATCCAGCATGTCTTTGGAGAGTGGGAAGAAACTGGAGTACCCATGCATAAGAACATGCATAATCCTTGCAGATAGTGTCCTGGCCAAAGAAGAACTAGAACTCAAACAATGTTTGGTCTTTTGGGTAAAATTATATTTTAGGTAGACTAGAAGAGTTACAGACTTGTAAAAAGGTACTTAAAACATATAGTAAAGTAGTGTGTGTTATAACTAATATCCCATTTACATGCAAAAAAAGATTTCCCAATGATTGATGAGGCATGTGACAAAAAAGAAGAGATCTGATGACAATTTATTTTGCATAGAACACTTGACCTAATAAGCTCATTTAGTATAAACCTCAATTAATAATGCACCATGCCTTTTCTGAATTGTGAGCTTAAATGTCCCTTTTGGCTTCAGCTCAGCTTCAGCTTTAAAAAAAAAAAAAAGAGCTAAAAATGTGATTTCAATTTGATTTTGGCTCCACATCTGATACAAAATGTGGGGAAGCCCAGAAGTATGTGCAAAGGCATTTCATTCCAAAGATGTGTCCAGAGCAGCAGTGGAAAGTCACCTAAGTGTATTTCTGGAGATAAATACATTTGGTAACCCTTTACTACCTAAACTCTGCAATGCTTTGGAAAATGTCTATAAAACGTTTGAAGTGGCAGCATTTTTAAAATGAAACATCAGTAAAATTGAAGTTTAAAGTTTGATAAACATGCCTGAATACATTTGTGCATGTATATTATTTGATGTATGCATGTGGAGTAGCTGAAAATACTTCTTGTGAGTTTCATTATTATTATTATACAGGATTTATATAGCGCCAACAATTTGCTCAGCGCTTTACAAAATAGTGGAGACAGTACAGTTACAATACAATTTACAGTACAATCCAGTTTCAGAACAGCTCTTTCATCTGTGTTTCCAATGTTATCACTCACCATATACTGTACAGCAGTCTGAGAACAGTCGATTTGGCTGCGCAACAACCAGTAAGTTAACCAGACACATTGGAATCCTTTTGCACAATCTCATTTAGATTTACAAACAACTATGTATTTCAAGGATCTATCTAACTGGATATAAATGTATGGGATGGTTTAGGTAGGTCTTCAAACTATATAGTTGTTTTATAAATTATAAGCAGATTGTACAGGGATTATGCAATGAGATTGTAATCTGCAGTCAACTTTAGACAGCTATATAGTAGCTCTTTACCTGCCATGCAGACTTCCAGAAACTCCTGTTTTTTTTTTTTTTGAAGGATGTGGAGGTGACATATGATAGCAGCACATGGATCTCAAAACAATGGGCTGCAATCTGATACAGAAATAGCTCACCATACAGACCAAGAGAAAATTGTAACTTTTAATTATCATATCAGTCAGGGTTATTTAACATAGATACTTTTTATTTTGATTCAGCATGATGATCACTTATTGCTTGCTGAGAATTAATGATCCAATGTTATGGCAAGTATCCAGACGGACACTTGTATACTTAGATTAAAAGTACTGTGCACTTATGATCTGCATACATAAAGCACAGTTTTAGGTTCCATACTCCCCCTTACAGTCTTTTCCTCTATCCCCCTGTAGGCCCCCTACATGTAGTTTATGCTGTAAGCATCAAAATAATCCCCAACACACACTGCTCAGATTCCGCAGTCAGATCCATAAGAGGAACCTCCAGGTGCTGGCAAAAGGCTCGCTCCCACCTATATGGAATTTTGTCCAAGAGCCACACTCAATGCTTCCTTCAAATTAATCCAAATTTTATTTCAAACCATGGAACAGCATACACCTTTCAAAACTCCTCAGAATGAAAGAAACTCTCTCCTTACATGTATCATCCACAAGATTTAATCATAGGAAACATGTAAGGAGAGTTTTTTTATTTATGGGGAATTTTGGAAGGTGTATACTGTTTCATGGATTGAAATAAAATGTGGATTTATTTGGAGGAAGCATTGAGTGTGACTCTTCATAGACAAATATGCTGTAAGTATGTTATGATTTTTTTCTTTTTATATTTACCTTTTGTAGATGTCTTCAGGCCAGTGTATGGTCCACTTCCTCTTTGCTCTTTCCTTCAGTAATAGGCAGTCTTCCATGATGCAGAGAGTGGTGCTAAAATAATAACATCAGTGTATTCTCTAGATTATTACACTGTGAGTGCAGGGCATCATGGTGATGGCCCTTCATAGGCAGCCCAGTATAATTACTTTGGGGGAGTTGGGCTGGAGTTGGGCTTTAAATTAGTGTACTGATCGCAACAAAAAAAGCTGAAGTTTGGTAAAAAAAAAACCAGGATAAGCTGCTTTCTTTAACCTTTCTAGCATTGTCCTACTGCCTTATCCATAATCGAATGTCCCTGACATTTCTGTAAAACTTTAGTTAAAACTCCCAGAGGGCTAACCAAGCTTCGTCTGCCCTCCACTTCTAAAACTCCTGCTTAAGTATTGACTATTTAAGCACCAACTGATGCATTATGAAAGACCAGAGAAATGTTCATGTGTTCCCTCATACCTAGAACTACCTTCTTTTTTTACTGGGCCTCTGGCAGGTAAGATAATGGTGGAGAATTTTGCAAAGCTAAGAACAGGCACCTTATTATAGTAAACTACACTGTTAGGCCTTATGTGCATGGGGGTCCAATACTCTGTATTAAGGAGCTATAGACCACCCATACCAGATAGCTTCACAGAGCTTGTCAGGAAAGGTGTCAGCAGCTGGCTGCAGATAGGAGCAGTCTCCAGATGTGCACGGCCAGCTTCTCAGGATGACTCGTTGCAAAATCCTCTATCAATCTTGGGACGTGCACATTATCTTATGATTGTATTTTCCTCTGACCCAGTACCCTTATCATTTTGTTTTCTACAATCCAGAATTCCTTCCACTTCGAATTCCTCATTATAACCTTACCAGCACAAGTAGTGATGGATCCGTATTTTGCCCTGAAAAAAGATCTGAAATAAAAGGCTTGAGCAGTGACACATAAAATACTGGGTGGATTGATAACAGCCAGGGAGCACCAATTGAAAAGACCCAGGCTTAAATTCTCTTCTTACTGTAAATGGTCAATGATATCTTGGTACTTAATTTCTGGATGGGCAAGAAAATCTCACATTGATTGTAGACAGCAAGACTTTATTTGCTGGATTAAGATCCAATTCCCCCCTCTTCTTGTTGTAATAAAACCTTTTTGCAAGAAAGTCCATTTTGTGTGTTGCACCTTCCAACAGGTATTTTCACTCTTTAAAGGCTGATTTAATTGCAAGCAATTCCTGATTCCCAATTTCTGGAAAACTTTCTGGGAAAAAAGGCCATAAGGCAAAATGTTGCAGGTTGGTGGCTCAGGTAAACAGTGCTTTCAGTTTATCAAAGGCTAGCTGAGCTTCTAGAGACCACTGGAGCCGAATATGTTGACGATTAAGCTAAGTATCGCCCCGATAATGGCAGAAAAGTAATTTGCAGTACAAACTTGCAAACTCTACAGATCTGTGAACACTCTTCTTAGCAACAGGTGTAGGCCATTCCAAAATGGTGGTGACTTTCTAAAGATCCACAGCCACTCAAAAATTTCAGTCCCAGTAATGAAATGACTTTTTTTCAAATTCACACCTTTTTTCAAATTCACAACCACAAATTCAAAAGTAGTGCTACTGGCAATATGCTAATTGGAAAGATACTTCTCTGGTAATCCAATCTATGTGTGGGTTATGTACGTGAACCCAGCGGATACCGAAAATAATGGGAAACATATAGGAGTAGATGGTGTGAAATCAGAGAAACTCTCAGTGCTCATCCACAGTCATAGTGGGAATAGGAGAAGCTTTAGACAGATCCAGATTTTGGGTAATATCTATGTGCTATATGAATGAACAGTTCTTGTGCCTCCTTGGGTAGCAGAGGAATGTGGAATTGTTTAGTGAGTGAATCTTCAGTGAAGCAACTGCAAGCAGTCAATAATTGCTTGAAGTCTGATGTTGCTTCTAGATGCCTGTAGGCAGGACAACATGTGTGAAACAAACCCTAGAAGCCTGAAGGTATACCGGACTGGTAGATGAAGACTAACTGGGCTGACATTTGAGAAGGTAATGGCCTGTTTACCCACAATATGAATTGTTGGAGAACATGAAGAGTAGACTCTGCGGTCTTGCAGATCATCATAAAGCTGTGCAATTGTATTGAGGAATAGTGTTGAGGTAGCTAGGACAGGGCTATTCTGTTTAGGCAGATGATGTGCCCAGGAATGAGGTTAATTTCATGATAGGGAAATTACAAATGTATTAAGCTGCAGGGCAAAATAAAGTTGACAGGAGTTACTAAATCCTGGGAAAATGTGATGGCCCCCCCAAAAATCACTCTGGGATGGG
>NW_017307133.1:534454-553404 GCF_000935625.1 Nanorana parkeri | reverse complement strand
TGGGTGGGCTGGTCGGAGATACCATTGCTGCAGAAGTAACTGGCTGACAATCTGAGGTGTAAACTTGTGCAGCTGCAGAGGTACTTGAATGGATTGAAACAGGCTCAGCCATGGTCACCTCAAAATCAGTGATTGAATCCGACCTTCCAACTGCCAGTTGCCTTGCTGTACGTTCATTACAGTGGTGTGGACTGTCATGCCTATATATTGTGCAGTGACACTGATTGCTTATGATACATCCTGGATCTTTGACTTAGATCAGCGATTCTCAACCATTTTTTCAGTTAGGGAGCCCTTTCAAAGTATGCAAAGTAAATGTAAAAAGTGAAGTGTAGTCCCTCCAAAATCCATACTAGAGCATTATTCAAGATAGGGGTCATATATGCATTTTAAGTGGGAACCCCACACAAAAACTCACAAAAAATGTGAATGTTTCACATCAGAGTCCCCCTTGACATTAGAATCCCACTTTATATCAGAGCCCCTCTTTCACATCAAAATTCCGCTTTTACAACAGGAGCTCTTCTTCACATTAGGAGCCCCCTTCACATCGGGAGCTCCATGCTTTCATATCAAAGTCACCTCCACTTACACTGGGAGCCCCCCTTCACATCCGAAATCTCCATCACATCAGAGCCCCCTCCTTTCAGATCAGAGTCACCCTCTTTCCCATAAGAGTTCTTCTTTCACATCTGAAGCCCCCCTTCACATAAGTAGCCCCCCTTCACATCAGAACCCCCTCCTTCCCAATTCACCCTGGCACCCTGGTTGAGAAAGGCTGACTTATATGCAAATGATTCATGAGAGTTGTTTGAGAAGTAAAACTGGGGTATTTATTGCACACAAATAGTAGTTGTCCCCTAGAACAGTGCTTCTTAAAGCACATGGGGTCCCGCAAGTGATCAGGGGGGGGTCGCAATCTGAATCCCTGGCCAGGACCGCCATGAGGGGGTTTCATTTTATGTTTAATTTGCAGTGTAGTTATTAAGGTCGCGGGCCCCCACTGTACACTTGGTACCTTCCTGAACACGTGCACGTAGGAAGGTTTTTTGTTTTTTAACCCAGCAGAAGTGGAGCACAGCTGCTGGAGGAAAAGGTAATACGCTAGGGGAGGGGGGGAGACACTGACCAATGCTGGGGGGAAAGAGGGGAGAGACACTGTCCGACGCTGGGGTCACGTAAAGATTTCCTTGGCCAAAAAGGGGCCACGAGTGGAGAAAGTTTAGGAAGGCCTGCTCTAGAAGATTATGCTAAAATTATCTGTTTGTGTCATGTATGGGACATTTATATAATCCTGGATATGATTTCAATATAGGCTGAAAGAAGAGGATATGCTTCCTAACTAGTACTTTATAATTCCAATTAGAATGTGTGATGTAGGCTGGGGTATCCTGAGTTTTCTGGGGTCTTAAACAACAGATCTGTCATGTTATGATGACACCAAATATGTGCTCTGTATTTTTGTTAGATTGTGGATCTATTTACATTTTGATACAATGAAAAGTGCAATCTGACTTCTACCTTTGTCTTTTTAGGTTTTTATTAAAGTTTTTAATGTACAAGTATACTTTTAAGGAGTGCAATTATCTAAACTGTTACTCAGAAGGAAGGGTCTCCCCTTACTTCAGGGGTCCTTTTTAAAATTGGACAGCATGGCCCTTTATGTAAACAGTTCTACTCTAACTTAGTATAGGCCCAACGTGTAACAAACTTGTAAAAGTTACATAGTTGGTCAAGTTGAAAAAGACACAAGTTCATCGAGTTCAACCTATAGACAGGACAGCCATCAGGAGGGTACGGCCGATACTCATGTAAGGGGCTCGGGCAGCCTGGGGGGCCCGCCCGGGTCCCTTACATGACTATCGGCCGACATTGAAGGGCGAAGAGGCGTAGGCATGGCCCTAGCAGCGCAGGGCCCCAGCATTGCAGCTCTAGCGGCTTGGAGACAAGCTGGGGCCCCATCAGCGCCGCTGCTCGTCTGATGTCGGACTGGCCGGAAGTGACATCACGCTAGTGACGTGACGTCACTTCTGGCCGGTCCGGCGGCAGACGAGGCCATATGTGCAGGTCAGAGGAGCTAGGAAGGAAAGGAGGGAGGGGAGGGATGCAACCCTGACCAGCCCACCTGAGACCCCTTCAGAGCCCACCATAGACAGTTGCAGATGGGCTGTGCAGCATCTATGGTGGGCTCTGCAGGGTCACTCTCAGGTGGGTCCTGTGTCCAGCGCGTCACTAAGCCCTGCGTCCAGCGCGTCACTAAGACCTGCATCCAGCGGCGAGTGGGGGGGGCACGGCCTAAAGCCGTGTAAGGGGACCCAAAATTTCTGATGGCTGCCCTGCCTATAGAGATAATGGAAAAAAAAAAACGAAAAAAGTGACAAGCACAAAAAGTCCTTGACTTTCTGCCACAGTGTATTGATTTATTCAGATAGCAAATGCAGTTGACAAGCACATATGACAACATTAAAATGAATATACATACATGTACAACACATCTCAGAATTGCTATGGCATCAGCTACTGTAAAGATCAACATCAATCAAAACTTGTGTTCTAGCTTTTTGTCAGTATTTCTAGGTTAAATTACTGACCAGTTATTTAGATCTTCATAGGAATCCAATAATGAGATTTTCCTACATTAGTTTGAACCTCTCTACAATGACTACAATGAAATGTTTACTGTGCTGCAACTGGATTCCCCATTGTTTGATTATTATATTTTAAAAATAATCTAAGGGAAAGTATAATACTATCATATAGCTTTGCAACAACCACTGCAGTCAGGTGGGGCTCAGTACAATGCAAATTCCCCTGAAAATCAACCGTATCGAATCAAATCAATCTAAACTGTCTGTAATTAGAAAACAGAAGCCATAGTTGCAAGCATTCATAAAAACTGTATATGTAGAGGCTGCACACTGCAATAAGGTGATTCTCTATCATGCACTCTTACTCTAATATGTGAAATCAACTACAGCTTTGAAGAAATATAAAACTTTGCAGGAGACTACCCCATTTATTCATTTGGTACATTTGCACAAAAAGTAGCTTGTCACAGTATACTGTGTGTCACTGTAGATTGACCGCTGTCTGTACTGGCAGAACAAGAACACAGTACAAAAAATAAAACAGCATGAATGCAGTCAGGACAGGGTAGAGGTTAGGGCAGAAAGCAGACATACATAACTGGAAACAACTGAAGGTCAGGGCAAGCAATAGACAAAGGCAGAAACCATGAAAAATACAAGTCATAAGCTGGCCATACACCATACAATTATCTGCAGATTTTCTGTGGTCAGATGGAAAAGGTGCCGCAGATTCCTCCATCTACACTTAACTGTGTGGATGGAGTAATCTCCACCTGGGTCAATCTGTTGCACTTTTTCCATCAGACCACAGAAAATCTGCAGATAATTGTAAGGTGTATGGGCACCTTTAAGAAGGTAACAAATCCAAAAGCAGGCGGGTAGTAAACATAACTGGCCATGTATTGACTGAATGTTCTCAGCTGCATTAGGGCATTCCTGATCGAGGCCAGGTGTGCAGCTGCTGCTTGATCATGCCACAGGCTGAATATCATCCAACAGATGGTGAAGGCTGCAGGCTAATCTATACACAACTGTATTGTTATCAAAATGTAAATGTGCTCCCTAATTTTTTTAAATAATGCAAAAAATAGTCTGATGTAATATTTGTTTAATGTTTGATTCTACTGTATAATGTAATCTCTAAATGATTATGATGTCTAAGTACAACATCAGTTCCAAAAAAGATGGGACGCTGTGTAAAATCTACATGGAAACAGAATGCAATGATTTGAAAATCTCAAATCTCATAAATAGCGTTGTGCTTGATGTTCAAGTCGAACGTGAGTGAACAGACGAACTACAAGAGTGTTCGGCGGTCAGTTCAACCACTGAACACCCCACAAGGCAATGTGCCTTGTGAAGCCCTAATTGCCTTAAGACTTACGGTCAGGTGCAAGACTTTGCCCAATCAGGGCTCAGTACTCTGTAAGAGCCATGATTGGGCAAAGTCATGATGACTTTGACCAATCATGGCTCATCTGTCAGATGATGTGAAACTGTACACAATCATTCTGCACTACTAGTAAAACTCCTGGAAAATTCCTGTCTCATAGTGATGATGCAAACACTAGGTCACTATATAACCATCTCCTTGTCCATTCAGTCTTCGCCCTTGCGTTTGTTCTGATCAACCAAGTGCACTGCTGTTGTTCCTGATTTCCGTGCATGACCCTGGCTCTAGCTGACTGATCTCCTGGTTCCTGACTTTGGCTTTGTTTCCATTCATCCTGCTCTCTGTATTCCCTGACCTGGATCGGCTGACTACCCACTGTGGCTTCTGACCTCTGGCTTGGCACTGAGGACATCCTGGACTTTCTCCATTGTTTTTGTATTTATGTTTATTGTTGTTTTCAGTAAACTCCTTTTATATTTTACACCTGCACTTTAAGTTTCTGTATGGTTTCAATGACATTGCTAGGGTTCAAATACCTCAGGAACCCCTGGGTACCAGTTAAAATGATGTGGTGCTTGTAGCATAAAAAAGCCTTAAACAGCAATAATTGTAATTGTGAATAATGCTGAACATAAGAGCTGTGGCTCTCATACCTGGAAGTCTTAATGTAATTTATCCATCCCCATTTCCCTAGGCCATCCACAGAATGCCTTGTGTTCTGTGAACCATTCACAAAATACAGGACATTTTGTGAATGGTTAACGGGAGAGAGGGGTGGATGAATGACACAAAGACTTTTGTGTATGAAAGCTGTACTTTCCAGCATAGACTAGAACATACATTTTGGAGTACAGAGCAGCAGTTAAGCCATGGCATACACCTCAACAGAGGTAACATTTGTATACACAACAAACAGTTTACAAAAAACTTTAATTCAAACTGCATGATTTTCCAAAAGCATATTGCATAGAATGTATAATCTCATTGTTAATAAATGAACATAGATGTATTAAATTATAATGAAGCATGCATTGCTTAGTACAACTTAGAAATCTAGGAACTAATTCAACTGTGCCAGAACTTCACTAGTCCATCAAAAAATTAAGTGAGTTTCTGTAGAGGATTTTACTTGGGATGATGGCAACAAGTACTACAGAAGAAACTTGTGCTACTAAATAGAATAATAGGGGAATATGCTCCATGAGTTATGGTCTAGCAATACCCTTACTGCAAGGCTAAAGCTGTTTCATGTGTGGTTTGGATGCTTATGTCTAAGCAAATGTTGACATTAAAAAATGCAGAATTTGCATAGGATGCTTCAGTGTAGTGGTAAAGCATGAGGTTTGGGGGTCAAAACTGTGCCACAACTGAAAGCACAAAAGGTCCACCCATAGTGTTTAGTATATGTAATACTACAGGAGACAGTCAGTCTACGGACATGCTACAGGTGTCGTTGGAGACATACTTCAGAAGAAAGCAGAGACTGGGACCATGTTACCTGAAATTGCTAGAGCTCACTGCCATTACAGCCCCTTTGCAACTTAATATTTACACTACCATTATGAGGGTCTGCAAATGGTGAGACAGCAAGTACCAAAGGGACTCACATTGGGCACCAATGCTCTAGAGGCTTGAGCAGCACTTTAAAGAGGATCACTGTTTTGGCAGTACAGAGTTGTATTAAGAATTAATATTTATAATTATATATGTGAAAGTGTAACTTAACCTTTTTTTAAAGAATGAGAATTCTTCTGTACAAAGTAGTAAGGAATGTGCATAACAAAATAACTGAGCATTTAAATGCATGGAAGTCAAAGTGTACAAAAATATCAACTTACTTGATGTGTGTACAAACATGATACAAATGTACATAAAGGAAACAACTAGAGGGTTTGGAAATTATATCATATAATATTATTTTGAGATTATAGCATACTGTATGTGTTTTAATTGTATGGTTACATGAGATTTTTTTTGTTGACAGTCACAAGGTTTCTATGATCGTAATGTTATTTTGTACTAGAATGTATCATCAGATCTTTGAAAGATATCTATCTAGAGGCAGATCCAGCTGTTCCCGCCCCGTCCTCGTCCATTCCGCCAGTCAGCGCTGGAGGATCGGACAGGGGAGGGGGGACTCCAGTCCCTCCCCTGTCAGGGCTCTCTGCAGTGACAGGATCGAGAAGTGAGTGAGCGCTGGTATGTGTTCGCTCACTTCCCGATCTACTGAGCCGACCTGTGACAGTTTAATTGTCACAGGTCAGCTAAAACTATGAGGATGGGTGAAAATCACTCACCTCATAGTTCTTCTTTAAAGATTGAGGTGAAATTGTATTTTTTTTTAAATACCCAATTATGTGCAAAGGAAGTGAGAAAACTGTTTTTTGCTTGCACATAATTGGATAATGGAAGTTAGCAGAGCACTATTATTCACTAAACTAAGGGAAAAATCCCTTGCAAAGTGAACAGCCTATTTGCCTTGAGCAAATCAATCCCAATGCATCTCTTTTACTGTTTGTGTTTGCCTGTATATTCACATAAATATCAGCATTATGTCTTATTTATTTAGCATTAACATATAACACAGCACTTTACAGAATACATAGATCCATTTGTATGAGCCCTTGTCCCCCAAAGCAGCTCCCAATCTGCCGTGGCATACGCATACACACACTAGGGACAATTTGGGAGGAATCTATTTACTTGGATGTATGTTTTTGGACTGTGGGAGGAAATTGGAGCATCCCACATTGACCCCCAAAAAAATAAAAACATTTTTTAAGGCAATAGTACTAACCACTTTAATTTCCTGTTTTAAAAATACAACCCGTCTTCCTTAATTTCCTGACAATTTTTATCTTTATACATTGTAACTGTTCAGAACAGATAAAATATACAGTTTGTTTTTCATCTATTGTTTCAAGGATTGGGCAATGTGAAAAAAAAACCGCGCTAGATAAAGAAAGCGTGATGGCCAAAATGAAGATTGAATGAAAATAAATGAGACTGACATTAAACTACTTACGTTATTTAAATGAGAGATTAAAATCTGATTGAAGGCTGTGCAAATGATGAACACATCAGTAAAATATCCTGCTTTTTTCCAGTTTTTATGTGTGCTTTTCCTGTTCCCATGTGCACACTTCCTATGTTTGTCTACTAAAGATTGTTCATTGATATTTTGTATTATTGTTTGTAATGGTTAGAGCATTATCACATTCAAATTATAAATTGCTGTGTTCTCTGTTGCTTTGATTGTGCCCTACTTATGTCAGTACAGTTACACTTATGTATACCCAGCTACATTTTGTCTGCAGTTTGGCTTACACTGGCTACATCACATGTAATAGCTTCTGTCAGCTGGAACAAAGCTGGAGTGCACATTGTCAATCTGGGTCAGCTAGAGTCATTTATTATAGCTTAGACACACAGCAATGGCGGATTTGATGAGGATGTACGTCCATAAAATGCACCCTTGTCTTGTGCCATAAACATTACAGTTGTGTTATACATGCAACATTGGTACATAATCCAATCCTGTCCCCAATGAGAACTGAATGAATTCTTGGTAAATATAAAAATAAGATATCATCCCTATTTGAAATGATCACACCAAAGCTGAACCTTTACATTTTATTTTTGAGTTTGTGCACAGATGTTGGGGCTAAATAAGTTGTAGATTTCCTCCGTTTCTTTATTTTTTAGAAATAATTTGTATTACCACGGTGTAATTTATGCAACCCAACATGAAATAATGAAAGCATTATATTCTAGTGTAAACAACCTGCACTATTGCAGTACACATACTGTACCTTCCAACCTTCTGAGATGAGAAAGTGGGACACCTTTAGACATAATGTATCTAATCAAAGGACATGCTCTTGCCACACCCCCAGATCTTTGGACCATGAAGTATTACTACTTAAATTTTGTTTGGCTAAACAAAGAAGTAACTTTTTTAAACCAGTATTTTTTTTACTTATACTGGCTTTTTTTAAATAACCAATGCAATAATACAGAGGGTGGATGATAAATTTAGAGTATAAAACATTTAGTAGTTAAATAGTACAGTTTTTATAGTCTATACATCAGACAACAAATAGGGACAACCGAGTAAAGAGGGACAGAGGAATGTACTTCCAAAAGAGGGACAGGCCCTCTAAATGAAGGACAGCTGGAAGGTATATGCAGTACATGTTCCCGTATGCTTTCCATTTCTTACAGTTCATCTAATGCTGGCCATGCAATGTGTGATGCTACTTGGTAGTCAGTTATCGGTGAATCTGAAATCTCAGGAGATTTCCCATTGAGAGCTTTAACTTCTTAGTGCCAGTCATGACACAAGACAGCCGTTCTTTCATTTTGCGGATATATTAATACACGGGGTCTGAGGTCAGCTGGAGGCACAAACAGTGCTGGGGGGTGCTGGTGGGGAGTGATGATTAATACTGCTCGCTGAGAGATGGGTGGGGAGATGTGCAGGGGCTCTGCATTTCCCCACCCAGCTCCTAGTAACCTGGAATGCTCTGGCCAGAATCCCACTGAGCTTGGCCGGCAAGAACATCCCAGGATGTTATGAGTTGGGCAGAGAGAGGTTTATGGCCTCTCTGGCTATTAGCAACCTAGGAGGCGGCAGACACCCTGTAAACATTGTTAAGCACAGTGGACAAGCCGCTATGCCTGCTACCCCCTGACCTAACCCAAAGAGATGCTTCTTGAGGTAACAGCCTAAGACTGCCTCAATTTAGGGAGGTCCTGTTAATACACTACTGCTAGAATACAAAGAACACTAGAAATACATGAATTGAATGAACCCAAAATGGCACTAGCAGTTTTGGTATAGTATATTTCCAGACAGCACTTTGTTTATATAGTTGTGGATAGGGTAAGCAAAGATCAGAATTCCTGACAGGTTTGTACTTCTATTTGGAGCACTGTTAAAAAAACAGATTTCCTCTCACTCACTTTCCCAAAGATAGCAGTTTTGCCAGACAGGCAATGTTCTGATATTTCTTGGCCTTTGACACATTTTTTAGCGGAAGGGTCCCAACAGGACCACACACTAGTCCTATTTCAGCGGGACTCTGAAAATGTGACCATTGTGTGGCCAGTGTTACTCACATATCTCACACAGGTCAAGCAAGATCCCCTGTGGTCCCTCTTCTAGCCCTATTCATGTTCCCCAGGACCACATCTCATGTGTGCAGCTAGCAAATCAAAGCCGTTGACTGGACAAAATCTCCAGCTGCATGTTTGACTACAATGTAGCTGGCAGATCGAAGGAACCCTGAGAGTGTTGCTTCCAACAGAGTACCCAACACTTGTGAACTAGGCTAAATGTCTGTTCCTGATTGCACAGCCCCATTTCTGCCAGAACAGCTACCTGAGCACAAAGACCACAATCTCTAGGGATTGTGTGGCCTTCCGTGGCAAGGCAAGCCTGCCCATTTCTAAGGCCCCCAAAGCCCAACCTCTGCCCTGAGGGCTGCACACAGGTATTCAGTACTTATTGTGTGATCCTTGGACCTCAGGAGGCAATATTGGGACCACTGATTTGTAAAAGGACTGTAATGGTAGTGATCTCTAGCACTCTTCTCTAATATGTCCTAGTCTCTTGCAGCATACCTCCAGTCTCTAACTACACCTGAAACATGTCCCCAGTCTCTCCAGCAGTATGTCAGCAGTATCTGACAATGTTTTGTGAACTTACATATAATGAATAATGAACATATAATGAACTGAGGCTGTATGTGATGGAATGCTCTCTCTCCAGATGGGAGTACTTGTAATCCAGAGAAAATAACTAAGGCCCCTTGTAGAAGGGAGGTCTGATCTGGTCTGCTTGTCAGTTCTTTAGGTGGATCTGATTTTTTCTCTATAGGCAGCCAGGTCTAAAAAAGACGTGAGTCTGTTTACATCCAATTACCCCCGACTCCATCCAGGTCCAGAAAATCAAAATAACAGAGTTTAGGGGGACCTCATCATGATGGATGGAGGGGTAATCTGATGTAAACTGACACATGTCTGTTTACACTTGACTCTCCATAGATCTAACATGGGGTCCGGTAAGTTCAGTTTTTTCCTCCAATGGAAGATGTGGGAAAAAATGGACAGACACAGATGTCAAAATAGTGACACCTAATCTGTACTGTTCAGTGGCGGCACAGATCCCCTGTTGATTTAACAGACTTAGAAATTAACAGACATCCATGTAAAAGAGGCCTAACACTGTCCCCAACCAAAGGATCCCACAGCAGGCAGTGATATTCACAATCTTAGCAAAGTGTACACACTGGGGTACCCATAAGGCCTTTTACCACTCCAGATGACCCAGTATCATCATCTTGAGGCCTGGAGAAGGGTTAGTCCACATGTCCCAGGCTTCCCCCTCAAGTCAGAGATGAATGGGGCTGAAACCTTCTCCTTCACTGAAGTGTTGGACAGCCATCTCACATTATCTGGCAGTCTCCAGCAACAGCAGGTCTGGAACAGCAGCTCTCAGCAGCACCAAAGAATCTTTTCAGCCAGCAAACAGTATTGTGAGTACCACAGTAAAGCAGCACCTCTGACTGTCTGGAGCATCTCTGTAGACTTACCCCCACAGCTCTGGCAGCTCTCTGCTTCTACACAGTTAGTGGTTCCTTCCTGAAGCCCAAGACAGAGAGACAGCAGCCAAGTATCTTCTGCTCAGTACATGTGGTTTTCCCCTCACTCTGTTTTCAGCACATGTTCTCCTAACCTCTCCCCTTGGGCATGGTGGGCAGAGCTGTTCCCAAGTACCAGCTGCAGCCAAGAGGAATCAAAGTAGCATCAGTCAGGTCTCCCCCAAAATGCCCACTGCTTGACATTTTTCAGTTTAGCATTATCCAACAATCAGGGGAGGGAGAAACAAACTACAGCAAAAAAGGGAATGTTCTGCAGGCAAAATAAAGGAGCCACAGAACAGGCTACACTTCCTAGAAGAGCTCAATCTTGGTGCTGCCCTGTGTTATATAATCACAAAGGGTATTTTTTTAACAAAGGAACAGCAACATTTTTTGTTTTTGGCGGTTTTAAGGGTGCAGTTGGCTTTGAATGGCACCTGAGGGTTACCAAAGCCCCTTTAACTATCTTGGGCCTGTTCTTATGTCAAAAAATATGTCATCAACTTCATCGTTTTAGGTTTTTTCACAGAAAAAAACCAATGAAAAAGTAAAATTAAAAATGAAAGTGACTACACAATTAACAATCACAAACACTAAAAAAAAAGAGATGAAAAAAATGGCTAAATTAGTGCAATTGGGTGTTTTTGCTGCAATCACTCTACTCATCCCTAGTGATATGTTTAATTTATGTTATTGTGAAATAATGGGGGAGACTACATATTTCTCCAACATTTTGACACCTACTGACACCTGCAATGCCTGTCCAACTTCTCCCATAAATATTCTGAGTATTGCACAGTTCACCGCCATCACAAATCTCCAGTACATGCCACTAGCTCTTAAATAACAAAGTCAATTACACAACTAACAGGAGCTCTATCAGCAAGCTCTTTCTTTACTTGACTGTGTGAACTCCTCTGACTGTTGGAATGTGTTGGAGTTAAAGAGACACTAAACTCAGGAGTTAACCCTTAAAAATGTATTCAAGTACCCTAACTATTATGATAAACGTAGTTTACTTGTGCATCACTCGGCTGTAGAGTCTCAAATCATCTCTGAATTTGTGCCGACACTGTATTTCCTTCAGGAGGGTGGTTACTTTTGTTCCCCATGGTCCCTGTGTGTTGTAAAGTAGCCGCCACTCCACGCTTACTCCTGTGAGAGACTGCAATCTCAATACAAATTAGTAAACTAAAAATGCGATTGTAGTCTGTCACTTGAGTGAGCTTGGAGTGGTGGCTACTTTACAACACCCTCAGGGACCATGGGGAACCAAAGTAGCCACCCTCCAGAAGGAAGGAGAGTGTCAGCACAAATTCAGAGATGATTTGAGGATCTACAGCCGAGTGATACACAAATAAGCTACATTTTTATTAGTAGTTAGGGTACTTAAATGTAATTTTAAGATTTAACTCCTGAGTTTAGTGTCACTTTAACCCTAGTATTGGGCATTTTTGTTTTACTTGTAACAACCCTGTCTTTTGCCTTGCCACACAACCAGAGTCAACATACACATCATATAAAGTCTAGGAAGCTCTACCTTTCAGCCTAACAAGAGCAAAAGTTATTGGTCAGCTGCTGAAATGCAATATTTAGCAAGATTGAGTACCGTAGTATCATGCAATTTCTTTACATTTTAATACTGCAGTATGCTGACATATGTACAGTACATTGACTGACAGTGTATTAAAACATTTATGCCAAAGGTGGAATCTATGAAAGACAGAGCTAGGGGAAGTACATTGCTCCCAACATTATTAAATAGGCCATACTGGGCACACAACTTAACTCAATGCTACCATCATACACACTGGTCAAACAAGCAAAAGAAGCCCAGACTTAAGAATACAAGGCTGCAAATGTAACATATGGTGATAATCAAGTTGGAATGGCTTAAGAATAATGCTAGTGAAAGGGGGTCAGCTGTTGTATGTTAATATCACCCGTGGTATGGGAACAGACCAATCCATATCTAATAGAAGTACAAAGACAGTCTCTACACAACCCTCATAAGTGCTAACATATGTCAATATGCAATATTTTCCTTGTTCATGCAAAGCATGAAGGGTCCTTTAAGGAAGGTTATAAAAAGCATCCTTTGATTTGTCATAGTGTCTACGTGCAACCAAGCTGAGGCTCCAAAGGAAGATTCAGGGAGTAGAGTTGTTGTTAGTGCATTTCCTTCATTTGTCTTAGACACCTGTTTTCTAAATAGACCAAAATCCGGGCTAATTTTCTACATAAGGACTATATTTTCTAGGGATGAACCGATACCAAGTACCATACTCGGTACAAGTTGAAGTACAAGCACAGATACTTTTCTACTTTTCGAGCTCCAAGACTAGACTAGAGAAACATTCAAACGTTAGGAGGCAGCTGTCATTTGTAAGGAGCACACGGAGCTCCTGGGATTTGTAAATCTCTGTTTTATTGATTTTGTTTTTGTAAACATATATAAAGGAATGCACTGTTACCATTTTTTCAAGTACAAGTAATGATACTTTCCCAAATACTTACAGACACAGGTACTGATACATTTTTGTTTATTGTCATGTGACAGTTTTTCTAAAACAATATCGACTAATGTTTTCAGGACAGTGGTGGAGCGCCAGAGCCAGGTCCCAGCTGCAATCGCTGCAACCCTGGTAGTTCTCATGAAAATGCCAAGTATCGGCACTGGTATCTGAACTGGTATCGGTGCATCCCTAATATTTTCCTCCTCAGAAATTCTCACATTTCTGAGCTTGAACTATATTTGGACAGTATAGCATAAGATCTAAACTGCATAAATTTGGACTGCAGGCAAAGTTTGGAGGAAATAGGAGAGCCAGCGCTGGCAGGACTAAGTGATAGAGCTGACAGCAAGGTGGTTGCACTGTTGGTGGAAGGGTGATAGGGCTGGTGTTCTGTCTGTTGGTATAAGTAACTAACTTGTGGTGCTGCTTGTGGCGCTAGTGACTGGGCTGGTGGTGGTTTTACTTTTAACTCCAGTTATCGATGAGCAAATTAGCATGTCAAGTTTAAGATTCGTTGTAAGTAAAAAAAAAACAATTATCTTCCAGCATGCCAAACCAAGCTGATGATTTAATTATGTATTATTTGTTTAACTCTTTGAATAGAATTTAAAATAATAAAGAGTGTTTACCAAGAGCAATATCAGTGCAAAAAATAGTCATATGGGATGGCATCTGCATTGCTGGAATGTTGTAAGGATGTTGGAGCTTAAACTGTGCTGATATAAGCCCATATTTAGCTAAACTTTTAGATTAGTAGCTTGTGTTTGAAAAATAATGAGTGTAGCCCCAGCCCTAGATTAAGTGAAACCCATTTATGTGGCTATTTATAGCAAACAGCAGATATCCCTATCTGTTCTGCATACATATAATTTCTGGATCGGACACCCGCCGCACCGCTGGAAGGAAAGATGAAAACATCAGGAAAGAAGATCGGATTAAGAGACATCAGTTAAGGTAAGTGCTAACATTAACATTGGGTGGAGGGATAGAAACATTTTACTTTAATGTCACTTTAACCACTTCCAGGTCGCAGTACGTCTATAGACAGCGGCCCGCAGAAGTCGTTAAAACAAGAACACGGCTGTTTCGGCAGCCGTGCTCTTGGTACCGCTTTTAACAGCAGGCGATTGCTGTATGACTTACAAGCAATCGCCTGCTGAGGACTACAAATCTCAGCAGTACTTTATACAGAAATGCTATTGTTTTTTTTTTTTTTTTTTTGGGGGGGGGCCCAAAAAAAAAATCTTGCACCAGGGCCCTTTGTTCCTTAGGTCCGCCACTGCATAAAATGCAGGCTGTAAGTGCAGCAGAGCGAACTCTGTTATTGGAGGAGAGGGTGGTCACATAACTTTGACAGGTCCTTATGACCGGGCTGTCCTGCTAGCTTTTTTTTTGTTAGACTCAATTGATTTACACAGCGATCCGCTTAGTCCTGAAGCAAGTGGTGCACTTAGCATATTTGCAAAGTACACTGCTGTGAGTTATTCATGTGCCTCTGTAAGACCATACTGATGCTCTCTTACTGGAACCCTTAGTGTGTACATATCCCCTGTTGGAGCAAATTGAACCATGCTTTATAAGGGTTGTTTGGCCTTCCTCTGGATCAACAGGGTAGCTGTGGGCATAGCGTTCTGTTTTAGGCCTTTCTTCTCTCTTTTTTTTTTTTTCCCTCCGTATCTCTATAGGTTGAACTCGATGGACTTGTGTCTTTTTTCAACCTGACTAACTATGTAATTATGTAACATATGTACTGTGCAAACATTTTAGGCAGGTGGGAAAAAATGCTGTAAAGTTAGAATGCTTTCAGAAATAAAAGTGCTAATAGATTATGTTTATCAATTAACAAAATGGAAAGTAAATGAAAGGAAGAGAAATCCAAATCAAATCAATATTTGGTGTGACCACCCTTTGCCTTCACAACAGAATCAATTCTTCTAGGTACACTTGCACACAGTGTTTAGAGAAACTCGGCAGGTAGGTTGTTCCAAACATCTTGGAAAACTATTTGAAATATTTAGCTTTTGCAGGAGGCAGTTTGTTCGCCAAAGGGCTGGAGAGTGGTACAATAATGAGTGTCTGCAGCAACAGTGAAGCATGGTGGAGGTTCCTTGCAAGTATTGGGCTGCAATTCTGCCAATGGAGTTGGAGATTTGGTCAGGATCAATGGTGTCCTCAATGCTAAGAGATAGAAGCAGATACTTATGTATCATGCCATACCATCAGGGAGGCGTGTGATTGGCCCCAAATTTATTCTGCAGCAGGACAATGACCCCAAACATACAGCCAATGTCATTGAGAACTATCTTCAGCGTAAAGAAGAACAAGAAGTCCTGGAAGTGATGGTTTGGCCCCCACAGAGCCCTGATCTCAACATCATTGAGTCTACATCCACAGAAGATCTGTAGTTGGTTCTCCGAGATGTTTGGAACAACCTACCTGCCGAGTTCCTTAAAAAACTGTGTGCAAGTGTACCTATAAGAATTGACGCTGTCTTAAAAGGCAAAGGTTGGTCACACCAAATATTGATTTGATTTTGATTTCTCTTCTGTTCATTTACTTTCTATTTTGTTAATTGATAAAAAATAAGCTATTAACACTTTTATTTCTGAAAGCATTCTTACTTTACAGCATTTTTGCACGCCTGCCTAAAACTTTTGCAGAGTACTGTACCTCAACAAACAAGTTCAGTTTAATGAACTCCTTGTGCTGTGGTCTCAGAAAAGCTGTGTTATGCAAACTGGGATGATATGGCAGGAACACTATATGATATTTGCTGTTTATGACAGTATGCCTTATTTCCTTCAGGAAGACCTGCAAGGAAAACATCCCTGTACCCTAACATGAAATATTTAGGCCTTTGTAGTGTTGTGTTCTGTAGCAACCAGACAAAATGTGCAACTCAATTATGCCTTGATGAAGGGACTCTGAAGGATCCTAAACTCTGCATTATTATGGTGACACCTCTGTGATCAGTAAAACAGTAGAAAGGTATCATGGCACACTTGTGCTCCAAGATGGAGACTCTCATAGTTTAGAATTAGGGCCGCACTATAAGAGGTGCCTTGGCGCGGCTGTGCGGCTTTCACATTTTCTGCAGAAGACGTGTATCCAAACCTCTGTTATTAACCTTAGTGGTGAGACCAGTTGTTTTACATGCTGGTTTGTGAGTGTGCCATCATACCTTTCTACTGTTTCACTGTTCAAAGGCCATTTTGTGTGCACCTTACTGTATAACTGGTGACAAATTGTTGAGTGCGTTTGTCATTTGTTTTGCTTGACCTCTGTGATCAGTACACATTATTGGTGAAGAATAAAGTAGTATTGGGATATGCTGTATGTTCTTCTACAATGACCTGCACCATTTCAACAACTACCATGTTGTGATATAATTATCAGTAAACTCACCATAAGATTAATTGGAATATATATGAGTCAGTCCTTGACATAATTGACATGTTGCAACCAAGAGATCAGTTTCCTTAATGGCTTCCCATTAGCTTGTCTGCTAAAAATCTTAGCCTACAGGAGTAAAGTGATTTCCTATAAATATAATGGGAGAAGTTGTCAAAAGAGGGCTTTATTCAGATAAAAGATCATTCAAATTTGGAGGAATCCTTTTTAACAACTTGAAAATATCTAAGGATAAGTCAATGAGCATTACAATTACCGTATTTTGCGGTCTATAAGACGCTCTGGACGATAGGACGCATGGGTTCTGTGACCGAAATTCTATGACAGAAATTCTGTCACAGAAGCTGCAATTAGTGACTGCTAAGACAGGTGGCGCTGTCTCAGTAATCACACAGAGCAGACGAAGAACGACGTTCTTCGTCTTCTCAATGGGCTCTATGGTGAGCTCCTATGGGGTACCGTGACGGGTCACGGTCCCACAGAGGAACGGGGGACCCAGAAAACCACGGCGGGGGGGCGGACACGATAGCCGATGCCGCCGCCGCTCGATTTAATACAAGGGATCTAATTAGATCCCTTGTATTGAACGAACAGCGGCTCCCACTGTACATTCAGCTCTGCTTGTCAGGAGCAGGGCTGAATGTACAAAAAGAAACTACTCGCCCGGCGTCCGAAACTGCATGTCCCGGGCGTCGGGCGATAGGTATTCGCTCCATAAGACGCAGGCACATTTTCCCCCTTCTTTTGGGGGAAAAAAAGTGCGTCTTATGGAGCGAAAAATACGGTAATAACCTATTCATTAAAAATGTTCAAACATGTTAATGGGGCTAAAGCAGGGTTGGCACCAGTGCAATGACAGCCATTTGATAAATGCATAGCGCCAGGCAATTGGCTTTATCACTCAAGACTTCTGCCAGAGAAATCTGTAACACTTTACTAAATAAAGATTGCATGTATCATTGGAAGCACAAGAGAGAGGAGGCATTTTTGCATTGTGAGGAGGGTCTCCCGGAGATGTCAGGACATCCAGACACTAATTACAATTATCCAATAGCTCCCTTTGTTATCAACAGATGGAGAGTAATGACAGTGTTTAGGAGCCTGGACGGATTACAGCATTTAGCCTGTCTGCCTGAACAAGTCACGATCAGCACAAAACTCCATGCATTGTCCCCCTGTCGCTGCAGCTAAGCTGGAGAGGGCCAACACTGCTGACCACATGAAAGCACTGGCACCTCAACTCTCCTCTAAATCACTCATAATGTATCTGTGAATGATAACTATTTTGTTTTATGCCTGCTATATTCAATTGGATCCACTGTGTGTTATCTTACAGATAAACCAAACTTAGTATTTAATGTAATACATTTCTCTCTGATAGTCATTCCAACTGTGTAGAAACAAACATCATATGAATAGAAATACCCTTTTTTGCTAGAACATTTAAGAATGCCATAAGCCTGTAAAGTTGATTTTGGTCACCCATTTTGTAATATGTTTATGGATATAGTATAGAAACTAGAAAAATAAATTGGCAGGGTTCAAACTGATCTTGGCATCTGTCAGTAGGGTTGGAGTAACAGTTATTTGGCCTAGCTTGATTATAGCAGTGGGCTCAGATGATTCACATCAGTGCAATGTGGTGTGCTAAAATGCTGGTCTATTTAATGGTACCTTTATACAACTCACAGCAGTTTGTGTGTTCACTGCTGTAATACATAGGGGTCTATCCACTAAGCTGCTATAAGCAGCCGAGTGACTAACCGACCCGAAGTGAAGTGAGCCGAACGCTGTTCGGCTATTCACTTCAGGCTGGCAGGCTGATTCCAGCTGTATATCAGCTGAAATCAGCCGTACATCTGGTGGCTTCGGCTGGCTTCGGATCGGCCGATCATGTCCTGCATGTTCAGCCAACCCGAAGTGCAGAAGGAGTTCGACTCAGCCGATCCAACATCTGGAACCTCCGGCAGGCTACTCGCTGCTGTTCGTCCTATTCCCATAGATGACGAACAGCAGTGAGTGAATAGTCGAATGCCGCCGAGCGGCATTTAGTTCGGCTGTTCTGCTCGGTACCTCTGTGGTACCGAGCAGAATAGAAAAACAGTTTAAAAAGTAGTTAAAAAAAACTAGAAAACGATTAGGCAGAGCTAGCAGTGACAGCTAGCTCCGCCCAACTGTTTTCTATTGGCCGGGCAGTTCTGCTGCCATCAGAATAAAAAAAATTCACCATAGGAATGCATAGCTAGATTCCTATTGGTTATTTCACTTTGCAATAGCCAATAGCAAACTAGCTATTGCACCCGCCCTCTGCTGCTGTCAATCACTAGAGGGGACCTCATGGAGAACTTCAGGTCCCCTCTGCTGATTGACAGCAGTTGAGGGCGGGTGCAATAGCTAG
>NW_017307133.1:510923-534386 GCF_000935625.1 Nanorana parkeri | reverse complement strand
AGTTTCATTTTAAGTATATCTATATATCTATAGTGATACAAAAAAAATCTAGGAACCAGGGAAGTAGTATCATTTTTTTTAAATATTGAGGTGTAATGTGTAATATTTTTATTACCAAATTGAAAAAAAATGTATTTTTTAGGGCCATCTATGACATATATCTAAAGCCAAAACCTTTTTTATTTTTATGCTGTGTCCCTAGTGCATATTTCCTTTCACTTCCTGTTCTGGAGACACAACAGGAAGTGAGAAGACATTTCTCAAAAATGCAGGGAAATCGCTTCTTAGACTGTTGTCAAAGGAACAGGTACCCCTATTGAAAGATTTCTCCTCACTTCCTGTTCCAAAGACAACAATAAGATTTTGGATTTCCCATCACTTCTTCCCACCTGGACAAATAGTGAGGCCGAATTTCCCAGTAGGCACACAGACAGTGATAATAACTGGTCCCAATCCTTCCCTACTGCATCCAAAAAGTTATATCTATACTATATAAAGATTATTATATTG
Source organism: Nanorana parkeri (assembly GCF_000935625.1). Taxonomy (NCBI): domain Eukaryota; kingdom Metazoa; phylum Chordata; class Amphibia; order Anura; family Dicroglossidae; genus Nanorana; species Nanorana parkeri. The sequence goes on along the minus strand of NW_017307133.1, from coordinate 533,876 downwards.
GTCACAAAGGTGGACTATGCTTTCAAGATTTCTTTTAGCTGTCTTCATTTTGTGCTTTTGTGCCAGCAGTACTAGCATCCCATATATATCTAAGTATGTGCCTATTGGGAAGAAGAAAGAAGAGGCAACAAAAAATACAAAATTGTGAAATGAATTGTCATTTATGGTGTACTAAGATGAAGTAAATTAGAGACTTCTCTAACCTAGGCAGAGAGGAAAGAATGCTGTTGTTGCATGTGATTCAGTTCAAAATAGGTCATTTTTTTACCCGTCTCTGTTTAGAAAAACCACAAAACCAAACTAAAACGACAGCAGAGCAAGAGCTTAGGAAGAGAAGAGATGGATATGTGATGGAAAACTACAAATATTAATACGCTCAAAAATAGAAACATGTCATCAGAAAAAAAAAAAGAATAGATCACATCCAGTGATTTTTTTTTACAGGCTTAAGGGTGCAGAGTTTGGAGAAGGCAGGAGAAGTGAGCAATCTAGGCCAAATTAGCTGATTTGGGAAAATTCTCCAATTCAGCTCACTTTCCAGTTCAGCTATGTTGTCATAGATTGTTCACTTCTCCTGCCTTCTCCAAACTCTTCACCCTTTAGTGAATAACCCTGTATATATTTTCTGAAAGCCAATACCCTATAGAATGCAATGGTGGCAGTTGCAAATTTGCAAATTGCAAAATGTTGCACGATATTAGCGCAACTCCTTATCAAACCCCAACATTTTGTTAAAAATGCACTTAAATGCCCCAAAACACAATAAATACCCATTTTTAAAATAAAATATAACAGATATGGTTATAACAAGTAAATAGATACCCAACATACCCAGGCTAAAAATTGTGTGCGTCAGTGAAACTGCGACAAAATTCAGTACCCCAAAAAGTCCATATATGACACTTTAAAAGCCCCCACAGGTCATCAATTTAGAGATACACGTAAATATTGGCCCCAGAATTATTGCTCTCACTCTGGCGTGCATGGCGATAGCCAACATGTGTAGTGCAATCGTCGTTTTCACACATAGGCACACCCGACGCATGTTTACGTGAAGACGCGCATGCTCGTGGTGGTGGCGGACTTTCAAAAAATTTAAAATTATTTTTACATTTACTTCATTTAATATTTTAAAAACTGTTATTTTTTTAACTATACTTTAATTGCTATCAGAAAGGGGGGCTTGCAAGCCCCCCATGAAATAGCATATTGACAGCCGGGAGTCTGTTTAAACTGGCCTTTACAGTGTACATCACTGGTCATGAAGGGGTTAAGATAGTAATAACCATTCAGAGGATCATCTAACTTTCATTTTCAAGTTCAGACCTACTAACTAGACTGATGACTACATCCCCCTGCAGAAACTCCTATTTGGCTTGCATTTCTAACATTTTCAGCAGCCCACAGGATAGATAAAATCAAGGCTAGGTTGATTTAAAAAAAATATGTGCTATATTCTATTTAGTTGTGCTGCAGATAAAAGAAAAGACATAACTACAGACTGGTTAGGATAAATTGGTCTGGTGTTCTCTCATATGGCACATTTTTCATGGTTCAAAAGTTCCTAAAATATTGGTTTTGTTTGTGTTGAATTTAGAACATTCCACTGTCTTCTGTCTATAAGTGCTAACTAAGCTTTTTGGAGACTTAAATGCTATTTTTGAAAAGTATAGCTTAGGCTGAAAGTAAACACTGGTTTTAGAACTCTATAAAGTGTTGAAAAAAAGCATATGTAAGACTGAGATTGAAAGCATACTGTCAGACGTTTAACTCCAAATGACCACATCACAGCTAATATAAAAATCTATACTGGGGAAATTGGAGGCTGCCATTGCTAACCACTCCTTCTGAAAATACTAGGTGTCTGGATGACATTAGGGATGAGAGAATTGGTATGGGTTTGTTTTACAGACCATTCATTGAACCCATTGTAAAGCTCACAAATTGGGAACTTTAATCTGACCCCCTGGGGGTGATTCTTGAAAATCAATTCTGCCCTTTTTCAAACCTGACAGACAAGGGATTGTCAAAGAAAGGGCATAGGGATCTGGACACTGCAATGAGGGACGTGTACTAAGGTAAACACAAATAATAAATTACATAAGCAGGGAGGGTGTCCTCTTTTTTATGCAACTTTGAGGGTGCATAAAAACACAATTCCATTCAATTACATGGTTGGGAGATGCTTTCAAGCTGTATGCAGTCTTAACGAACAACACAGTATGAGCAACACGGTATTCTCGTATCATATATTTTGGATGTATAATTTATTTTTTTACTTTTACATTATTGCTTGACAAAAATACATCAGCAGCAATACCCCAATCTGATTTATTTCAACTAGAAAAAAAAAATTAGATAGTTTTGGCTATGACCCTTGCAATAATAGGCCAAAATCACACAGTGGAAGCAGCAGTCTCAACAGATCTAAAAGCCATAGGAAAGTTTACTCTTAAAAAAAACAACCTAAAGGTAAAGCCCTCACCTTCATACACATTGGCCAGTGACAAAACAGTTTCATGTAGGGGAACACATGCAAGATATTAAGAGAAAAAAGAAAGAGCCAAGTGGCGGAACATTTTGCAGGAGGGGTGATTATGATATTATTTTGCAACATAAAGAAAAAATGTGGATATACAAATTAAACACGCTGTGCCCCTTTGGTTTTAATATGAATTGTAATTTACAGGTATTTTTATAAAAGATAGATAAGTATTTGGTCTTTTATTTTTTCACAGGGTAAGAATGAACGGTAGTTCATTTGTTTGTCTCCGCTTGTGCCTAAAGGATAGTATGTATCTAGCTATTTGCCACAAGTTAGGTGATTATGTTAAGTTGGTACACACAGCCTTAAGAAGTGGCCTACGATAGGGTTAATAATAAGAGGAGGGGTGAAAGAATGCTTTTTAATGGGGACGAGTATACCTGCCCATTACGTCGTGACGAAATCCATAGATCTATTGGGCAAAATGTATAGATGCAGGTCCCTAGGTGGTCCATCTCCCACTCACTATGCTGGCAGAGGATGCTACCTGTACATTAACTATATGGACTACTTTGGCAAAGAATAAGACAGTATTGTAACATAATGGTTAGACAATGTAACTTGTTTTTTTGCAGGCTGGCTGATAAATGTGCTGGGAATTTTTTACTTTTGTACTGCCCTTCCATGTGCACCTTACTTTAAAGCCAGTTATGAATTGGTGAGTGTGTTTGCCATTTGTTTTACTTGTTGGATTTGGTGTGGGGATACACTGGGGGCTTCAGCTGCCATTGTGATGTGCTAAGCTTCTGGTGTGTCTCTGTGCCTTTAAGGAGGATTGGGCTACCTCTTTGCAAACCTGCATCCAATTCATCTTTGCAAGATGCTCCAAGATGGAAGCTCTCAAAGCTCAGAGTTAGAACCACACTACACAGAGGGGCATTGAAGAGGCAGTGTGGCTTCCACATATTTTGCAAAAGTTTTGTTTTTAACCCTAATAATTAGACAGTGTAATTGACAGTGGCAGACTGTTTGCTGGGATTTCCCTCACTTCATAAAAGCTGGGAATTGCTTGTCCATATTGGGAAACATCATATATTTGCTCTTAATAATTTTGTGATGAAACATATTGGCTGGAATCAGCAGTTGTTAGGCTAATCAGTTGAAGATTTACTGAGTGAATGTACAGTGAAGCATTGTGATGCCTAAATAACTAAACTGGTAACACTAGACTCGAACTGAAGACATTTAGTTACGTGATTAGACAAGTGCAGTTAGCTGCAGCTTAATCATTAGGGGATCGTTTAAGGATATGCAGTGAATTTTCCTCCTATTGTGGACATTTAACACTTTATCTTGTGTAATTTGGGCAATTGGCAATATTGAATCAATCATAGTGTTACAAGTTCACATAGTGGAATCTCCTGGGGAAATGATACATGTATCACAATTATAACAAATATTTTTTTGCAGGAATCATGATCAGGCATTAAGTGAGTACGTGAGCTGTAGCTGATCATGGGGTTGTGTGTGTTATTTTATTGACAATATTGTCAATTTCTTTTAAATTTGTAAATAGGTTTTTGTATGTTGTTAATAAAGTTATATATTTTATGCCAATTGATATAATTGCGCTTCCTAGTCCTTAAATGTAACCACTTGTACACGGCTAGTCTCTACCAAACTGCCTTTTCTTTTGAGGTAATTCATAAAGGTAATGGGTTATTAAGCAAGTAATGGCAAGAATTTTGAATAGTCAGGAATGCCCAGTTTGTTTTTTTAAATTACGCTTATGGGTTTTATTTTAAACAAAAATATATAAACACCCATAAATATTGCACAGGCTCGATGCAAACTATGTAAGCAGCTTTAGTAGTGCATAGTTTAAGAGGGAGATGAGGCATGTTTGATAATATAAATTAATATCAGACTGTATTATTTGAGGGCCAGAAATATCATACGGACTCCAATTACACTTTGTAAGCAGCTTTAGTGGGCTGCAATTTTAAAAGGAAGAGAACAGACAGTTTTTTGTGAACAAATAATTCGAGTGTATTATATGTGAGGCAAAAGAAAGAAATATTGTGCAGATTTGATGCATTTTCAGAGGCAGAAACCAGGCAGGTTTTAATCAAGAATTACAGATTAGAGTGTATTATTTCACCAAAAAAAAACAAATTGTACAGTTGAAGCACTCTTTGAAAGAAAGTTTAGTGGTCCACAGTTTGAAAGAGAAACCAAGCAGGTTTTATTGTGAAATAAAAACAAGATTGTATTAGTTCAGAGACAACAGACAGACATATTGTACAGACTTAATGCACACTATGTATGCTGTTTTAGTAGACCAATATTTAAAACAGATCAGGCAGGTTTTGTTGTGAAAATTAGAAATTTGAATGTATTTTTTCGAGACATGAGCCAGAAAATGCTTGCATCGTGTGCAGCACGTCTATTCAGTATTTCTGACTTTTGACAGTGACATAGTAAACTTACATGTTGTTTTCACAATAAAAAGGGCATAATCTCTCCCTCTAATACAGTGGACAAGAACAAATCCTTACATAATGCACAGAGAGTCTATACAATATGTTTGTCTGCTGTCTTTGAAATAACACATTCTAATTGTTATTTCTTGGAAAAAATTACTTGTACATTGCTGCTCAGTACCCATTCAAGCTGCTTTCCTATTCTCCAGCCACTGTTCTATATGTTTGGCTGTTGTTTCTGAAACATGTCACAATTTTTTTACATTTTGGCATAACAATTGCCTGATCTCTGGAATTTGTTTCGGTAGTTGCGATAAATTGGTGCGCTGTGTGTTGACATTTGTTGAAATATTGTACAATACAGTGTAGTAGTGAAAAGCAGATCACAAACTATGCTATGAAACTTAGTTCGCCACAGTTTGGCAATTTTTATGAATTTTTTTCAGTATGTAAGTAAGCCATATGTAAATATGGCTTACGTTTTTTTTATTTCTTTTAAAGTATACCTACTTATGGATTTTAACTATATTGTTTTTGCTCCTTCCGCTGACCAATTAAAAGAATAATATACTAGCAAACAATATTATCACTGGTTAATATTAGGGTTGCACAGATACCAAGTACAGTACTCGGTACAAGTACGAGTACATGTACCGATACTTTTGAGCTCCAAGACTACACTAGAGAAAAATTAAAAAATTAGGAGGTAGCTGTCATTTGTAAAGAGCACACGGAGCTCCTGGGATTAGTACATCTCTGTTTTAATGTACGATTTTGTTTTTATAAATATATATAAGGGATGCACCGATACCAGTTTTGCGAGTACGAGTACTGGTACTTGCCGAGTACTTACAAGTACGAGTACTGATACATTTTTGTTTATTGTCATGTGACAGTTTTTCTAAAACAATACAGACTAATGATTTCAGGACAGTGGTGGAGCGCCAGAGCCAGGTCCCAGCTGCAAGCCCTGCAACCCTGGTATTTCTCATGAAAATGCCAAGTATCTGCACTGGTACTCGAAAAGTATCTGTGCATCCCTAGTTAATATTGTTGCTGATGCTGCCCCAAATAATTATAATGTTCTGTAAAATAAAATAAAATAACAGCTTTAAGGCAACCCCTAAGTATGTTATTTAAAGGATTTGTGCATTTTCAATGTTACCCTTTAAGCCATGTGAAAATATCCTCTTCCCAATTAACTACATTTTTTTTCTAAAGAGTTTTTGCATGCTACATGTCCCCCAAGGCAGTGCCCAGTTCCCTTGCTATCTGTTTGACAATCCCTTGCCTATTAGCCTTGAAAATTACCGGGAATGATTTTTAAGATTTGCCTCCCATTGATATCAGTAAGGTTTGGATTAAAATCCCAATATTAGACACATTTGCAGAACATCCCGTGAACCGAACCCAGATATGTGTGGTTTATCCCCTACTTAACTATGTGGTGATTTACTGTACTAAACTGTACCGCACAAGCATTTTTTTTGATGTGTGGCAAATAAAAGGCAACTTTGCCTGTGTCAGAAGCAAATTCAGGTTGCTGACCCTGAGATTAAATATCATTTTGCTAGGGTAAATTTTTTTAACAAAATATATCAACCGTGACACAATAAAATCTACAACATTAAAACCCAATGCTAAAACGAAACCACAACCCTACAACATTAAATCCTGAAAGTAAAAAGTAATGTGAAAAAGTGAAGTAAAAGAAACAAATCCAAAAGATAAACAGGGGGGTTTGCAGAAGCTAAATGTTTGGCACCAACTATCTCTGTCAGCTCTCCCTATCTACTCCAAGTCTCCAACACTGACAAAAGGCTGCTACGAACCCTTACTTTTATAGAGAGGGTTCTTGAGCATAAGAATACCCCCATTGTTGGCTTTTCTAAGCCATGTAAGCACAGTTCAAGTTGCGATGGGGAAGATCTGCATTCGTTTGTGGTTTTTCTCACCTCCTCATTGCTTGAGCCCACCTGCTAGTGAAAGAAAAGGATAAAAAAGTAACAAGCCAAGAAAAACCGCAAAGGCGTTCAGCAGCTTAACAGCAACTGAAGTTGTTGCTAACACACACAAAGGTAGTTCTAAAAGGACTGATGGGTCTATGCACTGTAAACAGAAAAAGTGGTACACAATAAAATATAGCCCACAACAATGCACAATATAGAACTATATAAAACACTGTATACCACTCTATAGCAATGAATAGCACTAAATATCTCTTCTTGAAAATACCGTATTTTTCGCTCCATAAGACACACTTTTTTCCCCCCAAAAGGCCTGCGTCTTATGGAGCGAATCCCGACGCCCGAGACATGCAGTTTCGGGTGCCGGGCGAGTAGTGCTTTGTACATTTAGCTCTGCTGAAGCAGAGCTAAATGTACAGTAGGAGCCACTGCTCGTTTAATACGAGTGATCTATTGAGATCACTCGTATTAAAACCGAGCAGCGGCGGCGATCGAGATCACCATAGAGCAGACGAAGAACGGACATTGTTCGTCTGCTCTGTGTGATCACTGAGACCGTGGCGCTGTAATCACAGCGCCACCTGTCTCAGCGGTCACTAACTGCAGCTTCTGTCACAGCTTCTGTCACAGAAGCTGTGACAGAAGCTACGGTCTTTTGAGTGCTCCATAAGGCGCACCGGACCTCCCTGCATCCTATGGTCCGGTGCGTCTTATGGAACGCAAAATAGGGCACACTGTCAGCTCTTTATATCTACTTCAAGTCTCCACACACTGACAAAAGGCTACTGGAAACCCTGACTCATATCGGAAGTAGCTGGCACATAGGAAAATGCCCATTATAGGCCTGGCCACAGTTTAAAGGCTAAAAAGTGCATTATTGGTATTGCATTATTGCATTGCATTATCTTGAACCTGTTCCTGATCTGCTTTCCTCCTTTCTGACCCAGCCTGCCCTTGGACTTGTCTCTGATCTGCTTCCCTGTTTATTGACCTCTCCTAGTTCATGACTATGGCTCATCTCTGCTGACCTTTTAGTGTGACCTCGACTTGCCTCCTGACCATGACTCTGCAAGAAACCCTGCCTTTATCTGTCTCACTGGCCTCCGACTGTCCAGACCATGCTTCCAACCATGTTTTGTGTTCCAGTGGGCAAATGCCTTCTGGTCTGCCTCTTCCCGTGAACCTTCTGGTCGGTTGCTCTTTTAGCACCTCATGCCCATTCCTATTTATAGAAGTGAGCTTTTGTAAACTGGACTCCTGGCAACTGTGTCACTCTGTGCCACTCACTTCCCGTGCTCCACTCCAGGGGTGTCTGGACCGGAGATGTAATTGAAGCCCTCTTCCCATTTCGACTTCCAACCAGGTACATCAGGTCGACTCAAACCAAAGCTTATCCCTAGTTCTTACTGTAAGTGCATTTACACATCTGAAAGATACTAGTGGGCCACCTACCTTCCTCCCAAAATGCCCCTAGTGTGTGTATGAGTATGCTAGCGACAGCAGATTGTGAATACCATTAAAGAAATGAAAACTAATGTGAATGGATCTATGTACTCTGTTAAGCACTGTGTCAGAGCTAAATAAATATGACATAATGCTATCATTCATGTAGATAAACAGAAAAAAGACATGTGTTGTCTTGCAGCTTCCTTTCTGCAATCAGAATTTAAAAAAATCATGCAGATCAAAGACACTGATACATACTCTTTGAGGTCTTAATGCAAGCATGAACTGAAGATAGTCACTGATATATATGGATTACTTTGTTAATAATAGTTATATAAAAACTGGAAATAAATTAATTTGTAAAATATGTGAATTAATTATTGTACAGTCAGGGCCGGATTTATGCTCTCTGCTGCCCCAAGGCCAGGTTTTTCAATGCGCCCCCCTCCCTGCCAACTCCCCTCCCCATGGAAAATGGCAACCAGATGGTGGGGGCGGCAAAGTTAGATTTTATTTTCTTGGTTTTTTTTAAACTTTTTTAAGCCCCTGGCGTGATAGCATTTGTAGGTGACAGGTTCTCTTTATTGAACCTGTCACTTCCAATACAGGCGTTCTAGCATTGCACTGTGCTGGAACTCCTGTGACAGCTGAGAAGGGAAGGCTGCGAGTGCAGCTCTCCCCTCTCACCTCTGCTCCCCACTCTCCATCCTGAAGAGAGGGGGGGGAGGAGGGACTGGCTGCAGTGTTATTACAAGTGATCTTGGCAACATCGCCGAGATCACTTGTAAACAGACAAGCAGCTTCCCCTCACTACATTTAGCCCTGCTTGCCCAAAGCAGGGCTAAATGTAGAAAACAACTAACCAACTGCATGTCCCGGGCATCAGGATATTACACCCCCCTGCCGCCACGAGGCCAGTCCTCAGTGGCCTTGTGGCAAATCCGGCCCTGTGTACAGTACTTGTCAACCCATTGTGACATAACTTCCAGATACTTAACCACTTCGCTACCAGAACAATTTTTTATGAAAGCAAATGCCCTGTAGAATAAAAATATGGCAATTGCTATTTTTTTTGTTGCACGAGATTTGTGCAAAAAAATTAGTTAAAAAATACACTAAGATGAATTTTAGTGTACACAAGCACAATTAAATTCCCATTTTTTATACAAAATAAAAGATGAGGTTTTGTATTGAGTAAATAGATACCTAATATGTAAAGCCCCAAAACAGTGGAAAATGAAGGTTCTCCAAATTATCAATTGGTGATGCTTTAAATGCTTTACAGCTCAGTTTAGAATTAATCCAGTATGTGTGGTGATATCCAATATGTGTTGCACAATCATGGTTTACATATTAATTTGATTTTTTTTCTATATTTTTACTTCATTAAACGAGGGGTCTAACAAGATTACGATTATTATGTGATAGCATTGGGCCGATGACAGGTACTCTTTCTGAAGACATCAGGGATCTATTAGACTTCTACTGTCTCTCTGTCCTCTTCTACGGCTGATCAAGCACAGACTCAGCTTGATTCACTCAGTACCTGGCTTACTCCTGGTAGAAGCGGGAGAGCGTAGAAACCATGGCGGAAGGGGAGGCAGCAGCTCACCAGTCACATAAAAGTAATCAGGTGGCTCTTGAAAAAGCTTATTGTAACTACTTCAGGGCTGGAATATGACATATATCCAGAATTCTGAAGTGGTCAACGAATATCTAAAGCCAAAACCTTTTTTTTACATTTTGGATAGAGTTAGGGTGGGTTCGCACCATATGCATTGGGGCTGTGCTGGCTGTTTCCAGTGCAACCCAACACAAGACAAGGCAATTTGCCTTGTCACGAATGGGCATGGTTCACACCACTGCAACGGGCATTGCAGGGTGTATGCTGAAAAAAGTACTGCATGCCATACTTTTTTCAGCACAGCAAGATGCAACGCAGTAGAAATGCCTCCGACCCCACTGCGCCTGTAGAAATTAATGAAATGTCACTTGTGACATTTCACTACATTTCTAAAAAATAAATAAAGTACGTAGTGCTATATGCTGGGATCAGCACAATGGCACTGTCTTGGGCATCGCTCAACAGTCATTATGTGTTTTGTGCAGCGACTGGTGTGATTGGGCCCTAAAGAATGGTTAAAAGCAAACTTTTTTTGCTATATGCATCCCACTGGGTAGGGGAAAATGCCCTTTCAGACAACTGTCACTGGAAAAAGTGTCCTCATCAAATTTCCCCTGGGTGACAACTCTACATTTTTAAATTTCTCTCAATTTCAGGTGCGATAAAAATGGTTACCAGGACAAACAGAGCAAAACAAACTTGACTTTACTGTTCTATACAAAACTAAAAAAAAATCTCAGCTTAAGATAAACTTTAATATACAGTATATTCAAAAATAATGTGAACATAGAAATAAAGAATATGTTTTGGGAAAATGTGTTACTATATATATAATTTTAGAAAGAACAGAAAGAGCCGGACAGAGCCGGATTTTCCACAAGGTCACTGAGGCCCGGGCTCGGGGCAGCATGGAGTAGAGGGGCAGCAGGGGTGTGGAATTCCTATATCCCTACGCCTGAGACATGTTTTATACTACATTAGCCCTGCTCTGGGCAAGCAGGACTAATGTAGAGTGGGGAAGCCGCCACTCGTTTTGTATAAGTGATCTCGGCGATGTTGGCGAGATCACTTGTATGCAGCCTGCAGGTCTGTCCTTCCCGCCACCGTGGGGAGGGGGGGCGCATTGAGGAACCAGGTCTTGGGGCAGCAGAGAGAGTAAATCCATCCCTGATTACAGGGTATTGTGTCACTCACAATATAATAAAAAGGATATGTCAGGTCACTTCACAGTTCCAGCTCTAAGAAGGATTTGTTTTAAGGTAAAAAAATAACTGAAGAAGAACTGAAGAACTGATGACGTATAGGTACATATGTGGTGTGAAAGATACGACTATCAATACCTAAACAGAACAGTATATGTAGGATAGAATATGCATAGATTCATCAGTGTGGTTTATTAATGTTCATTCTGACACTAGCCTGAGATTTTATCACCAATAACGGCTGGGTATGAAGTTTCTTTATGTGATTGCTGAAAGCCTGTCACCAAAGTGGAAGTGGTGAGGTGGTAATAAACCGTTAAACTAGTGGTTTAGAGTGTTCATCTCTTCAGTGTTTGATGACTTAAAAAAAATTAAATAAATAACATTGAAGGGAACTGAACCAGGAAACAGAGTACTCTGAAAGCGTAGGACCTACCAGGTGTGAAAGACAACACTGATATGTATTGGACATATTATAAGCAAACTCAATTTGATCTTAAAGTTGAACCCCACCCTTACCTTTAGTCTTGCAGAGTTGTACAAGCTCCTCTCCTGTTCTGAAAATTGTTTCATCTGATTTGACTGCACACTGTGAGCTTCATCACTGGGTTTAAAAAATAGTATGTAAAGAAAACATAAAACTTGTATAAATTAGCATGTTAATGAGGGGGGAAAGGAAGAACTAGGGAATGCACAATGTAAAATATTAAACTTCAGGGTAAGGTAATTTATTTGCCAGCACTTTGAACAATAAAAAATAAAGCTTGCTGTACTACGTATGCTTTCTCTGGAGCTGTCCCCCACAAACTCTGCAGCCCAATGTTGACCTTTTTGGTTTTGAGTTACACTCCGTGTTAGTCAACCCACTTCCTGTGAGCTCGGGGCATCAAGGACCTGCCCCCTGAGGGCTAGTCATCAGGTTACCCTGGACTCATAGGAGAATGCTGAAAAGAGTAGCACCTTGTCATTAGGCGGCATTGCTCTTAGCAGCATTCAGGACCTGCCCACCTCCGGCGAAAGAAGAGGACCTGTGACATCACCAGACCAGATCAAAGAATGTGTTTAGTTAAGTGGCAGGGATGCCCCAAAAGGGGAGGCATACCGGAGTTGGGCTTTAATAAATCAGCGATTGGTTACCTCATGTAAAATATATAGGGCCAATTGATACTTTTGCAGTATAACCTTATACATTTTTATTTGCATTTGTCTTTTGAAATATATTTATTGCTTTTCTTTTTTTTTTTTCGTTGTCATAAGGAACTTGCTCTGGCTGGAATGCACAGCTGGTTTGTAGCATGTTTCTGTAAAAAAGCACCACAGGAAAATTTGGGGAGTGCTGAAGAGCAGTTCCAATCAGCATTGGGCACTGGGGCTTTGGGAGAGGTATATAGCACCCCCACATGCTGTAAGCCATGATATCAAAATGACATAGGGCTGCACATTTGGAAATACTGGCCAATATGCCTGGTATGCCAGGCTGTTTATGTTTGGGATGGGAGGACTTGATTTCTATAATGTGAAAACAATAAGAAAATGAATACATATATCCCTCCTAGTGCTAAAACTGTGTATAAACACAATTTCAGTACTGTGGTAGCTCAGGCCTGTCAATTTAGTGGCCAAGTTATTTTGACAGATTCCTGTAAATGTGATATTCACCAGCAGTTTACAGGTTGTGACATTCACCTAGTGAACATTTACCTATTATTAAAGGGAAATGTGGTTTATCATATGTAATTTTGTATTTTTATATTTTTTTAAAAGTTGAAAAAAAATCCTTCAAATCTATTGTGTAGATTTAAATACGTTAAGCCCTTTTCCCCCACATTTTTCACACTAAACCCATAATAATCTATTGTTTTCAGTAAAGTTAAGCTGAAGAAGGGGCTTTTCTTAGAGGCATATTTCATTTTTTTGGTTACAAATGTCTCAATGTTTGGCTAATCTACTGGTAAGGCCCTCTTACTAGTTTGTGGATGGAAATGGGTATAGTACCATTTGTTCCCCACTAAACGTTTCCCTCTTTATCAATAGGGTATAAATAGCAGGGGAATAGTACAGAGAGATTAAGGAGTGTGAATAGTTGGAGTTGGTAGCAGTAGGCATATGAAGCAAAGAAAGGGTAATGGAGCAGGCAGCTTGAGGAAGAAGTGTGTTTTTGTCAGGTGAGGGTAGGTCAGTTTGTGGCACTAGTTGGGTATTTCCTTCTGGCACAGTTGCCACACCGCCTGGGTTCCTGTGTGCCATGGGCCTCAGGTGTGGATGTGACCTCCCAAGGCACTGAACCTAGAACCAAGTGAGCAGCAAGGACCTCTCTTAAGATGAGTAAGTGAACCCCCTCCCCCCACATACTACTTTTACATTTTTTACAGATCACCTTGACAGCACAGTTTTTCTTGTCATACTTTAACTAATTGGTGCAAAAGCAGACAGTAGTTATTAGTGCATTTTATTAGCAAATGATAATCAATGACTTGTTTGTTGAAACCAACTAATGTCAGTACAGTTTGTGCCCCAATGAGGAGATTTTCCTTCACTCAAAGTTTAGGATTTTCTCTATTTCACACTCCCAATGAAAATGGCACCAAGACAAATAGAGAGGGTGACTCTCCCCTGCAGGGACACTGAAAGCCATAATAATCTTACAGGGATTCTAACTCCTCACTTTAAAAATGTTGTATTCTCCTACTGTTAAACAACTGATAACAACAGGTTTGTTGTCCGTGGCAGAGACTGTATAATAGCCTCTAGTTCCCAGATATATTGATATATACAGTACATATTGTCCTTAGTACAGGAGGTCCATTGTAGCATATAAGACAGTACTGTATTTTTTATATTGATTTGTATTTTACTGTATGCTCCTGACCTATCCTTTAAGTACCTCCCACTTTTAAACATGATTTGGCCACATCTTCTATTATGCGTTGGGCACTGTGCACATTGCAGGGAGGTGCAGTCAGGAGAGGCAGGTGAGGCAGAGCCTCACCTAGTATTATGGAGGAAAAATCCGTCAGCTTCAAGTCTGAAGCTGACAGCTTTTTCTCCATTCAGATTGGCTTGTAACAGGTTACACAGCAGGGAAATCCTCCCGCTGTGTAACCGGTCGTGGACGGAGCAGTGTCTGGTAATTACAGGCAGTGCTGCATCCGGCTTTTGACAGATAGTTAGGTTACACAGCAGCAGGCTTCCCCACTGCTTGTGTAACCTAACTATTGAAGCAAGAGCTGTCACAGCCTCTACTCTGTGTTAGAGGCATGAGCTCTTTGGATGGCAAAGCGCCATTGGTCCAAGGAGTCCAATCAAAAAAACAAACAAAAAACACTGAGGCCATTAATCTTGATGTTTCAGCAGTGGCAAGCAGATGAGGGACAGGGAGGCTTGCTTGGGAACCGGGTCGGGGGGTGGGGTGTCATCACACACAAAATTTGCGTCATCACACACAAAATTTGCTAGGAGCCTCTTCCTGAACATTGAACATCATAGTTGACACCTTATACTTCTTATACAATAGAGACCTCCACATTCTATCGCTGATAGAGGGTCCCCCATCCCCATTTAACTTTTGTACATGTCTATCCTCTAGAACAGTTTATCTTATTTGTATTAGTTAAAGTTTGTGGTCCTGTGCCATGAAGTAAGTTCATACAAATATAGCTATTCATTTGATTGGTGTAGAATTGAATGTTACTGTGTGATTAGCCTCTAGATTAGGGCAATTTTGTTGTTGTTTTGCATACCATTCTAAGTTTCCAGTAAATACATTTTTATATTTTGAAATGCATCAGCATCTGCTCCCTTGGCAACTACTGTGTTCCAAGCACTGTCACGCTACTTCTAAAAAGCCAACCTTATGAATAGGGTAACTAGAGTTGACAATGAAAACTAAGGATGCTGTCTGAGTTTTACAGGTCATTTGACATATTATAAAGTAAGCTGAAAAATGACAGTCAGATCCCACATTACTCACTGTACTCAAGCCAACTGTTGCTTTGCTAGTAATCCAGTTACACTAAAACTGTCACTGGAAATCAGAGACAGTTGAAAACTATGCCTGTCCAGGACAGGTTAATTAAGCTTTGTTTCATAAAACTAAGGCAGAAAGTCAGATTATGTTAAGTAGATGCATATCCTAACTGGATGACAGTTAGCATTTGAATTTAAGGTCAATAACTTCATATGCATATGAAAAATCTCATAATTATTTATAATTTGTTAAAACAGAAGGTTATACACAATTTTACATCATAAAAACTTTCTTCAAATGTATGACAACCTCTAAGAAAAAAATCTTATTAGTTTATTAGTATACAATACGCCAGTATGCAATTTATAAATGTGTCCAGTATTATAACAGGTCACATAGATGTCTTCATGTTTCAACATGTCTTCATGTATTGTAGATGTGATCTATTTCTTCAGGAGAGGTGAAGGTTGTACAATACAGTTTATAAATATATGTTAAACATATATCGAATTCATATTATAACAAAATATCAGACATGGTTCTGTACAAATACTAGACTCACTTCATGTGTGTACTTCTTATGCATATAGTTCATTAGAATAATTATCGCTGTGTACCAAGGGTCTGCTGGATAGATGAGGAGGACTGCATGGGGCCATTAAAGGAATGTTCTGTCATTAATTGAAAATATATCAAATTTGAGTTTCCAAACCTTATTTGAAAATTCCACCTTACCCACCAGCGACAACATGATGAAGTCAGTGTATGCCTAAGAGCTCCATTACTGGTAGAGGAATTAGGCGTATGCTGACATCATCACATTGTCATCAGTGGTTGTGGCGTGCGTGACCCACAATTTTGGATTCCAGCCACTGATGACTCATCACATTGTCATCAGTGGTTGTGGCGTGCGTGACCCACAATTTTGGATTCCAGCCACTGATGACTCATCACATTGTCATCAGTGGTTGTGGCGTGCGTGACCCACAATTTTGGATTCCAGCCACTCAGCATCCAAACGCACTCAGGAGCCTTACTCCCCACCACATCCTGAGTGCGTTTGGATGCTGAGTGGCTGGAATAGTGACACAAGCCACACCTATTGTCTTGATTTAGGGTAAGTGGCATTTTGATATTGCTCTTATTAAAGTAGCATTATGGTCTGGGCGTTTTTTACCTTAATGCATTCCTAATGCATTCATTTTTTTCTCCCTCAGTCACCCCCAAACTTAGCTGTCAGCTACGCTCATCACCGCCGCTGGTCCAGAAGCGATCCTCTGTTCCCCGAACGTCCTGGTTGCGGGGGGGGAGGATACTGATGGCAGAGGAGCCATAGGCTCCTTCTGCCATTAATCAAAGAGAGAAGGGGCATGGCCTGCCACGGGGATGTGTGTGTGTCTATGGACGCACACAGCCACTGCGTGCACGAGAGCGCACGGGTGCCTCTATTTTAACGGTGGTGGTACCCATACAGGGGGCGGGGGAAGATTTCTGCGAGGAATTTAAAACTTTAAAAAAAACGGCAACAGCCTCAAGCAAAGGTGGGTCTCCTTGTGGGAAATATTTTAAAAAAGGAGGCTTTAATATCACTTTAATATGTCTATTACCTCTAATTTGAATTATTAGTCTAATACCTTCCTATTTGCAGACTATATATTGAGTACTACCGCCTTATGAAGATGCATAGTGCTATCCTAATCTAGATGCACAGAGTGGATGCTAAACTAGTTTTATCATTTAGACTAGTACATGACCTTTTAAGGGGGTAAACACATGCCTTTTTCACTAAAGCTTTCACATAGTTTCACTACATTTAAATTAGATTTGTAAATTCATTCAAATTTGGTATATTTTAAGTTTATGGCAGGGTATTTCCTTTAAGGTTCTCATGCAGTTCTGGCCATGCTATTAGCAGACCTTTTGTACACTGTGGTATTGATCTTAATTAATTATATGTGTATAAAATACAACCAAAGTGATTCTGGTATTTATACAGAACCATGTGTGATGTTTTGTTATAACATGAATTAGCTATATATTAAAGGTATATTTATATACTGCAGATGGTACAACCTTCACCTCTCCTGAGTATATAGATTATATGTACAAAACACATAGACAACTGGAAAACCCATCATGAGAACATCTATGTGACCTGTTATAATACTAAATACATATATAAATTGCATACTAATGTATACTAATGGGATTTTGCTGGGAGGATGCTATATATATGAAGAAAGTTTTTGTGATGTACAATCTTTTTTAAAATTATCTTTTTTTACAAATTATAAATAAATATGACATTTTAAATACCTTAAAAGTCCTGCTTGCTTTTTTTCACAAATTTTTGATTATTTCAACGAAACCATAGACTAAAAATGATGTTTAAATGAGATAAACATAGTAAATGTTATATGGGATTTTAGTGATTGGGTTTACATATACAATACATTAAAGGTGTACACAGTGATAGGAAAGTGTTTTCTAGATCCTATAGTTGTATAAGGTTTTGCCCTTCAATGATATAAAAAAGATTGCAAGGTCAAAGGCAGGATATACCATTTGATACTTTTGCCATAATTTCCATCATAAGTACTTCCATACCACAGATTCATATTTGTAAATGGCAAAGCAGGGAAGAAGAAAAATTGCTTTCACTGACTGGCTACCATTACAGCACCCATATTGTCAGCAACAACTACATGGTTGAACAGATATACAGATGGAAACAATCTAACCATCAAAACAATAATAGATCCTTTCTGTATGTTGATGACAAACACAAAACTAGAGTACAGTGTTTGCCATGCCCATAAAAACCAAATGTAACTTCTAGTTTCTATTTCGGGTTAGAAAAAAATCATAAAATGGTTACAATATGTTACAATGCTCAGCTAACTTTACTTCCTACCTGGCCTATGAATAAGGCTGCAGTTTAACCCTTTTATGACTGCAGTACACCTTTTTAAGTCCACATGAAAATGCCCCTTGTCATAAAAATCATAAATAACCACGAGGAAAAGAACTAGGAACTGTGTTTGTTCCTAGTCCTCAGACCCGATGTCAAACTAAAAAATGATTCAAAGAGTCATTGTCAAGTTAACCCGGGCATACTTGGTCTGAATATCTACATTTTAAAAAACGCTGGTCAGAAAATGGTTAAATATAGGTTGTGATCACTGTATTAAACCATGGCAAATAGGGTAAGGATGATTACAGGGAAGGTGGGAGTTGTTGATGGATTTAGTGTCCATTCATACCCCATAATCTGCCCAGTTATCAAGCCAATGTGTTATAAATGTTTATTATCTGGCAAGCATCATCTATCATTTAAATATTTGACATAATATGACATGCTTAAGATATTTACAAACCCAATGAGCTAATAAATTTTTTTTCAGAATTACCATTGTGTGCATGTGAAGATTCTGAATGCTGCATACATTTGCAAGCATCCTCTATTTCAAATGCTGATTACATCACTTACAATGGATGCTGCTCCTTGATGTTTAAAAGTTTTAGTTTCCTGCAGAATTAGCTGGTCCTTCTGAACACTGATCCTGATACCGTTTTGGGGTGGCTCCTTTCCAATGCAGGGCCCTATGGAGCATGGCAGGGTCCTATGTGTGTGCTAGTAAGCTGTGTGCAACTCCACAAACACACAGGCACAGCAAGGCAAAATCACTCCCCTCTCCACTTTTCTCCTTCCTCCCATCTCCAAGCTAGTAGATGGACAACTGCTGGAGAATGCTCTGTCCCTTATGGGTAGCCCCACTGCAAGGGTTAATTTTGTACATGCCTTGGGTTCATCTTTAAGGAATTAGCTATTAGTGTATTTCAAATGCATAATAGTGAATCTTTTCTTGCTTTGTTTATTAGAATAATATGGCCTTTGTGCTTTTAAGATGGGAGTTTTATTTTGCTAGAAATCCTAGCATGGGGAAAATGGTCACTTATATCCTTTTCCAATGCTCAACTGGTATCCCATTTAGTCCAAGTGACTTCACATCAGGAAATAATTTAGTTACTGCTTTTCTTATCTGTTGACAACCAGCCTAGAAGGGAGTCTTTGAAGTAAAAGTAAAACATTGGTTTAGAGTTACAAATGGTGCAGAATGCATTTTTAATATGCAGGAAAGGTGTCTTATAAGTCTGAATAGTGTGGTATTTCACCCCCAAAGGAGGTTCCTAAATGGGGGTTGCCAGTTATAGGATTGTGCTCTTGGACTTAGTAGGCTAACAATGTACCATCTTAGTCATCTCTCTAAAAAGTTATTGTTTCTTCAGTTTTAGGAAAATGTTATTTAGTTCTACTATATGCAAATGCAGTTACCTTCCAGGTAATTATATTAATCATAGAATGGGGAATCTGCATATTGCCAATTAAAACGTCTCTCTCCTTGCTCAAGGAGATGTTTTTGTTTTGTAAGAGGAGACTTCCTTGGCCAGAGATTTTTGGTGGCCTTGAAGACATCCCACACTGTGATAATATGATTAGAGATTATAATCTGTAGATTATAATTCTAGTACTACATGGTCCAATAGGTGGAGATTGTTGTCTAAATCCCATGTACCTGTCTAAATCCCATGATAATACTGTATTATAGCATCCGGCGATGAATCATCATTCTCATCACTTGAGTTACAACAGTATCAGTATTTAACTTTGTCATTAGTCCCATATTGCCTGTGAGTGTACTTCTCTGCTCAGGAGCTAGGGGTCAGTGTGTGAAGGAATTTTGTTTTGGAGAAATGTCTTCTCCCTACCCTGTCCTCATTTTCAAAAATAAACCTCAATTAGCAACATGAAGTGAGGTTTGACTCAACTGTACAGGCCAAACCTAAATTCTTTGACTTCTGTGCAGCTACAAAATATACAAGTTTTCCCCCTCATTGAAATATATTGTTCTCCTGCTACTAGCATTTGATTGACAGTTGAAGCTAGCAAATCAGATTCCAAGGGTTTGAAATGACTGCAGTTCGATGAAGGAAAGTAATATATTGGAAATAGTGTAATTGCATAGGTACATAAAATAGAGGTGAGGTTTCTTAAGACCATATGAGCCAAATAGGACAATAAATATTGGCATGGTGGCATAACCCTTCCAACAGTGCCATGATCCCACCTCATAATATTTGCTGTGCACTTATTAGCATAAGAGAGTTGTAGTTTAGTCTACACTGAGTTAATGAGCAGATTTTTTATTGCTGGAGTTATCTGGTTGGAACTACCAAAGCAACATGTCTGCTTTGAGTGCGTAGGTGCTGCTGTTTGGCTATTCATGTGGCCTGATGTTTAGGGATTATTGTCACTAACCAAGAGTTGGTGTGGATGTTAGTCTTAATCATATTTGCAGTTTATAATATTTAAGTTTGCTCTTGTGTTTATATTTATCTATTTAAACTAATCCCAGCAGGTAAGGTGTCAACCGTTTGCTGTTTGTTAACATATTTGTGACATTAGTACGTATTGCAACAACTTCATAAGTTACGTCAAGACTTTTGTTATTTTTGCTGAGGGCAAAGGAACATCTATCCTTTACACACGTACCAGATAGGAAGCAAACTGTCTTTGAGAGATCTATTATTACTAGACCATTTTTTTTACCTTGCTATAGGACCACACTAAAACAAATAAAGAGGGTAGGTTTGCATGTTAATTCTTTAAGAGTGCAAATATGAGGAGTATTTCAACATTTTAAAAGAAAGTGACAATGTAAATAAATATTTATTTCCCTGTTAACAGCTATGATCTTCCTTTTTTACTAGCTTAGTATGACACACTAACTGTTCTTTAAAGTGAAACTAAAGGGGTTCAGGATCAAAATCAACTGGTTGAACAAAAGCCCAAGAAAGCAGTCAGATCCTCCATTTCTTTTCCCCATACATAAGTAGAAACATGAAAGGGGAAATCTAATTGGTTGTGATGGCTAACCCTTATGGTCATGGAGCCAATTATTCCTCATAAAAAAACTGGTTAAAATAAAGACGATTGTATTGTCTTCTACTATAGGTCAAAATGTGAAGACACGTTTCTAACTGGTTGCAGCAGAGTTTATCTCCACTTTTCCTTTTCTTCTGTTTTATAAATGAGCATTTTAAACAAAGCACACATATGTAAGAGCTCTGAGCTTTAAACTCTGGTGGGAGTGATTCTCTTTTTCAGAATCAGGCTTCCCCTACTCCCTTTGTTCATCCTCATCAGTTCAGTGATAATGTCATATTGGAATTAAGCCTCTACATCTTACTGTGATCTTCTTGTGTTCCTATATATCTCCAGGCAGACGTTTGCAAAAAAAAAAAAAAAATCTCCCATCATGAGTTAAACATCCTCCAGTATTTCCACATTAGATAAAAGGAAAACAGTACCAAGTGATAACATACTTAATAATGATAGTCTCCATGGAAACAAAGTTTTCTCTAATAAACAAGAATAAAAAGAAGAATTTATACTAAAATGATAAAGATGAAAGGCAAAGAAACATAACTCATGGCATTTCACTGTACAGAAAGCATGGGAAATCAGTGGAGCTGTGTTAACCTGCAGGGTTGAAAATCTCTGCTTGTCATTACCATCATGTTCTAAATACAGACAATTTAAATATCTGAAGCATTATCTTGTATCAGCTCTGCCTCTGACAATAAATGGCTTGTTTAGGATGCCAGTAATGTACCTAGCACATTATGTAGGTGTAAAGGGGATGTTCCAGTCCCGGCATATCTCTCTGTCTGTCCCTGCCACCTGTCTGTTTCCCTCACCACTTTCTTCCTCATTGTGGGTTTCTTCTGTGTTTTCTTTGTATGGGGCCAACTTGACTTTTACTCTTATTATTGCAGCCAGTTCCGGCCGCCTCCACGTCCTGCCAGTCACCTGTACGGCCGTCGGCCGATACTCATGTAAGGTACCCGGCCGGGCCCCTCAGGCGGCGCTGGGCCCCTTACTTGCGTATCGGCCGTACCCCCCTGATGGCGGCCCAGAATGCAGCTCTAAAAGGTAAGCTCATGGGTTTTGGTGGCCATTTTGACTGCAACTACATCCCTTTTAAATGTAAATGTTTGGAGAAGGATAGAAATAACAAATGCCAGAAGACCATTGAGACAAGAATTGCGCCTTAAAGGACATTCATAAGCTGCCTGGATTTTTTCGCTTTATTAGAGTGCATGTAAAACTACATTTTGAAAGCAGGGGACACATTCCTGTGTCCCTCACATTAAACAATAGGGCTATTTTGTATTTATGGACGTAGTGCAAGGCACAGTAAATACCTGATGATGTTGTCAATCCCCTTTGAAAAATAAATGAGCTTCATGTTTGTTTCTGACCAAGTTAACCACAGAAGAAGTTCTGTGCTAGCGCCATCATTTTGCATCCCTTCTTCATCTCTGGGTCCTACAGGATACTGTGCCAATGCAACCTCTCACCTACTCAGATTGATTGACTGTTGCGCCTGACTGGATACTACAGTTAGGCAGATGCCTCCCACCAAGAGCGATAAGATGGATATCATGTGACCACATGAAAAAGAGAGTTTAAAAGGTATTTGGAATAATGCTTTTTCTACACTTACTGTATATGGTATTTTAGAGCTATTTAATGTAATGTGTGTGTCTGACTCTGAAGGTTATACTTTACATATGCTTTGGCTTTCCATAAATATACCAATTACCCAAAGCTTGTTTAAAAGCAAACATAAAAGAGTCAACACTTGGAATGTCCACCAGTATCCAAAATCACATTTATATATATTTTCAACAATATATATATATATATATATA
>NW_017307133.1:393979-510904 GCF_000935625.1 Nanorana parkeri | reverse complement strand
TATATATATATATATATCAGTATAAATGCATAGGGAGTTATTCACAAAGCTAGCCGCAGGATCAGCTTCGGCTGCGGGAGCCCTTTGGTTCAGTCGAACTGAAAGGCTGCTATACGGACTGTTCACTGCAGCCCGTACAGCTCCCGAAGGCAGCTGAGTGGCTTAGCATATTCTTCGGCTCGACTGAGCTGAAGTGACAGGCGAATGCGGGCGAACGACCAGCCTAAAAGACAGCCGAACGCCTCGCAAATAGCAGCTGGGCAGAGCCAGACGTGATCTCAAGGCTGGCTTTGCCCAGTTGTAATGACAGATCAGCGTCCCCAAATGACATTGGCAACTGGGTGGAGCTGACCGTGACGTTAGTTATTATTCATTGGTCGGGAACTGCTAAAAGACTCCAGCAGGTGCCGGCCAATAGGAAACAATCTTTTTTTCACCTTTTTGTTTTTCTACTTTTTTCATTGGTTTCCTATTCTTCATTGGTATTTTTCATTGGTTTCCAGAAAAGCCAACGGCTCGGCTGCATTCGGCTATTCACTCACTGCCGTTTGGCCCCTATGTGAATAGGGGCGAACAGCAGCAATGGATCTGCCAGAGGTTCAGTTCAGCTGATCCAGATGTTGGATCGGCTGAGTCGAACTCCTTCTGCACTTCGGCTCAGCCAAACATGCAGAGCATATTCGGCTGACTGAACTGCAGCCGAAGGCAGCCGATGTGCAACTGATTTCAGCCATTGTACGGCTATGATCAGCCGTACTGAGCCGTAGTAAATAGCCAAGCGTTGTTAGGCTCACTTCACTACGACTCGGTTATTCACTCAGCTGCCTCTGGTAGCTTAATGAGTAACCCTGATAATGTAATCATTCTCCAAAAAATAAACTTCTTCTCAGCTCCCGCATCTCCTCCACCATGTCACCCTGGCTAAAGCTAAATACTATCCCTGTACAGAAATTCTATAGTCACATATTTGAGTGTGTGCATTGGGGACTTGAAGGGGACTAGGCTTTAGGCTCAAGTTTTTACAGAGATTGGTATGCACATACCAGTTATTTTAATGTAAGCCAAAAAAAAAAAAAGGGACACCAAAA
The DNA here is from genome assembly GCF_000935625.1 of Nanorana parkeri. Lineage (NCBI taxonomy): Eukaryota > Metazoa > Chordata > Amphibia > Anura > Dicroglossidae > Nanorana > Nanorana parkeri. Next base: position 509,816 of record NW_017307133.1, on the reverse strand, counting down.
TTGCTAATAATTCAGAGATCCAATTTACAGGCTTTCTCCAAAAATATGTTACCTTATGGTATAAAAAGAAAATGTATAAATAAATAGTAACAGTGGCCCTGCACTTAGAACACATATTGTTAATATTAGGAGCATACCTGGATAATTGATTAATGGAAAATAGATGCTCCATTTATTATTATAAAAATATTTCCTGCAGATCAGCACCTCTATTCTACAGACTTTAATAACACATTAATAATGGTCCTATAATGCTTTCCTATAATTTATGGATTCACCCCCTGCTAACCACTTATTCAAAAAAAAATATATTGCACATCTGGCCATAGGCCAGTTAATACTGTAGAAAGCTTAAAGTTATGTTTATGTCTCTTTCCTATTTATATACTGTACTGAAATTTGGCAGCTATGTAGGATCCAAAATAAAACAGCACTGACACCTCCTGCAAAATTAAATATTAAACCTAAGGTTCCCCAATAAGGGAAAGGAAGAGAAACTAGAACATTTATCTGGAAATTCCAGGTGTCTGGCATTGGTTGTACCTTCCTGGGTGGAGTGTGACTGTAGGGTAGTGTGGGATAGCCAATGAAGGGTACTGTTAGCATATGTGCAGTTCACCAGTCAATCACTAGGTCTCTCTCTCAACCAGTGTTGCATGTTGGGATAGGGTACATATACTGGAGGGAATTGCCATGTGCTCTATCTAGTTCGGGACCAGCCTGTTGCGTGAAGTGTTTCACTAGGCCTCAAGTATGGAGGAGGTTGTCAGAGGAGGAGAACCAGGGATGCTGATGGCTACTGGAGGTGCCCGGAACATAGCGGATCTCAGGAGCAAGTCTGGTGTCTCTCCTGCTGAGGATATGTGCTCATCCCTGCCCATCTGCTACTCCTATCCGCTGTGCTACGAATGGATCTACATTGAGATGCTAAAAAGGGGCTGGTGAGTCTGGAGTCTATGTCTGTACTACACTGGATGTCTAGGATCCATATACCCTCTCTCCCCATTGTGAGGATGTTAATACAGTTATTCAGCATTGTACTTTTGGAGTGGATATCAGCTTTGTGGGCACTGGAATTGGGCGGTTAATTGCTAATGGGGCAGCTGAAGACCAAAACCCCTAGACAACTAGTTGTGACCTGGGTTATTCTGGCAGTTCTTATGGGGGTGAGCACTACAATGCCATTGTATAGTAAAAAAGTAATTTAAGTAAATGGGTGTACATTAAGAAATGTTATATTCCTCATGACAGAACATATAAATCTTAAAAAGATAAACTGCACCCGAGCACTGTAGATTTGAATTACCGAAAACAGAGAAGAAAACCTACTGAACGGTGAAGAGTCCATTTCTAATACATATGTAAGACACCTTTGGAAGCCTGCAATTTTATAGAAATTTCGAAAATGTATTATTTAGTTTCCTTTGCTTTGATGTATCTCAGGTATCAAGAATGGTAAATAATGTATACCAAGCATCAATTTCTGCAAAATATGTATTTGTAAAGACATCCCTTCCAAATAATAAGAAGGACAAATCCTTCCAACAATGCCAAGACAGTACCCGTTGCCTTGTCATTATTTAAGTTGTATATTTTATTTACTTGACTGGAACAAATCAGAACCAAATATTTGCCTCTTATTGGATAATCTCTTTCTGGTGTCACTGTTTTTAATTTAGCTGTCTGGAGTTTCCAAGATCAACCCATAGTATGACTTCTAAAAAAAAGTCAGCAGCAGCACAAATGAGGCCCACTTAGAAAGAAAACCCTGGTAGCAACAAAAAGTTTCACCACGATACCGAGGAGAGCTGTAATAAGTATAACAAGCTGCTATGAAATGTTTCTATTTTGAAGCTATAATTTTGTGACATACTGTTCTCTAAAGATAGTATCCATGACTAGGAGTTGAGACTGATGGCCCATCCAAGCACTTTTTTTGCATTATTCCTTTTGAAAATGCAATTGTTAAGGAGGTGCCCGGACTGTGAAAGACAAGCTCTGTTGTGTGGCCTTGAAGCTTAGGTTTAGAAAACATTTATGTTAACTGAGCAACTGCTTTGTTCACCATCCTTTTATTTTTTTTGCATAAATATTTGGCAATTTTAGACACTACACATGTTATTGTTATGTCTGATAAAATACAGTATGATGGATGTGAAATTTAAAAATATCCTCCGTACTTCACATAGTAGATGAGGCGAAAAGCAAGGTAAGGTTTTCCAGCTGTTTTGATGCTGCCGTACCCATCATCTCATCAATCAACAGCTGCAGAACCTTAGCTTCATTGGCATTTGGGTAAACAAACACATTATGGAACGAAAAGGCAACAAATACCAAACCTTAATGTCCAACCCCAGTCCCCTACTTCTCCAAAGTTCTTCCTCTCAGCATTTATTTATTGTTTTTAATTTAGTATACATACCCTTTTCTCATACATAAATACACAGTCAGGTTGAAAAAAGAAGGAGAAAGTCCTTTGATCTAATGGAAAGAAAAAAAACCCTATAAAGCATTAGTTCAATATGTAAACCCTAACAATAAAGTTCTCTACATGTAGTTTGCTCCCATTTGGTTTATTAACCACTTATAGATCATGGTGTTTCACCCCCTTCCTGGCCAGGCCATTTTCCAGTGTTCAGCGCTGCGGTACTTTGACTCATGTTTATTCAGTCATGCAACGCTGTACTGAAAAACATTTTATACCATTTTTTGGGGACATATAGACAGGCCCGGATTTCCCACAAGGCCAATCACGAGGGGGCGGCCCGAGGCTCCGCCCACCGGCTCCGCCCACCAGCTCCGTAGTGTGTTGCCACCGGCCAATCACGGCGCGGCGGGCCTCAACTCCTCCCCCCAGCTGTCAGATACTTCCGTCGTCCATAAATCCATCCATAAAAATAATAATATTGAAATAATTCAATAAAAAAAGAAAAAGGTAATTAAAAAAGTAAAAAATAAGAAAATAATTATAAAAAACAAACAATAATAAGATAAAAACTATAAAAAAAAGTAAATGATAAAAAAGTAAAAATGTAAAAAAAATTTAATTGATTAAAACATTAAATAAATAAAAGAAATAAGAAGAAATAATTGAATACAAAAATAAATGGAGGGGCAGGATGTCTTAAGACGCCCTCCTGCTCCTAGAAGACTCCCGTCTGGCCGTTTAGGAACGGACATGGATGGGAGGTGGATAAATATACCATTTAAAGTGTTTTCTTATAGCTGTTTGGTAAGTGCAAAAAAAACAAAATGCCTGTTGCTCATGCCAGAAATCCAGGGCTGTTCTGTGTCCTGTACACTCTGAAGTCTTATCCCAAGCATTGTTATCAGCCCTGGCCAGTTCAGATCCATAGATTACAGATCACCACCCCTTTATGTTATGGATTAGAAGAAGAGGTGTTCTGTACTCCTGTCCTAAGGCGAAAACACTGTTCCCCCATAGCTACAATACAGTGAGTGCTGTCACGCTAGGACAGGAAGTGTGTTAGTGGTTTGATCACCAAGTGAAAATAAAGGAAAAAAAAGTACTAAAAAAAGGAAGCTAATGCAGCCACTGCATCAAAAGACTCCAATACATTTTTGTTCTTGAGTTTAGATATACTTTAAACTGCTTATTGGTAGTCTCGTTTTCACGGAGGCCAACATGATGTTAAACAAATTATTGTCAACAAGCAGTTAAATCTCTCAATAACAAAGAGATTTAACTGGCAGTTTAGCCATAGCCTAATGCTAGCCATACACAACTCACACGTTTGGCTGATTCACTTTGCTAAATTTAAAGCAATCAAAAGATTGTGGGGAAAAATTGCCAGCCAGTGCACGCTGTCTGAATACAGTAGCTGACAGTGGAGAATGTTCCATCCACACTGTTTAGTGTGGAAGGGGGAATCAAGGGAATCTAGTGGTGTATGGCTTGCTTAACTGGCCTGACAACAACTTTGGCTTGACCCCATAAAAAAGAACTCTGGGCAAAACCTTTTCTTAACCCTTGCTACCCACTATGCTTGTTTCTGCCTAGGTGCTAAAATGAAAACGTTATACTCACCTGATCCTCAAAGCTGGCTGGCTGCAATGTTCATCTGGGTATAACTTTATTATTCTAGCACCTAAACCAAAATGAGCACTTAACTCTTGCAGTACTGGGGTAGCCCCAATGCAAGAATTAAGAAAGGATTTGCCCGGACTTCTTCTTTAAAATCCATGCAAACCCAGGAGCCAGGAAGAGACAGAGGATGTTTGTACAATTGTAGCAGGTAACTTCTTGTTTTGTAAAGTATATACTGTAGAGAATTGACAAATATGTTTACTTAGGCAGAATTTCTCATTTCCTCTGGAGCAGACATGCCGCTTACAAATGGTGAAATTAAGTAAAATGAGTTTGCTTTTCAATGTATTGTTTCTCAATGATTAACAATGAGTCAGAGTTTCCAATGGAGAATACAGAAGAACAGGAAACCACTGCAACAATATAATTTGTTACTCATAGGATACTCACTGCTCATACGATTTGTGTAATAAATATTTTTCGCAGTACTTTGTTATACAAAAGAAAAACAAAAAAGAAATAGGATTGTAATATATGCACATCCTGATTAATACATATTCATGTGTTCCCCTTTGTGCCTTATGCAGGTTTTCTTCATGCAGTCGTGGAAGGGTTAAGATATGCGGTATCTATATCAGTAACAATTTACCCTGGATCATGAAAAGCCAACTTTCTATTCCCACGAACAAGCCACTCTGATTAGCATTGTCTGCTAACGAGCTCATTCCAACAGCCTACACATGCAATGTCTGTGGGTTATTTATACAGTATTTATACAGCTCCCTCCCCACTCATCAGGATTCTGTGAAGTCAAAAACAGAATAGCAAAAGAAGGAAAAGAGATGTGTCCCAACAACAAACAAAGATACTGTCAATATCAGTTGTTCATTATTAAGGTCACCAGACTGTACAGTGCATTATTACATTTTATCAAAGAGATTGTATTAATGAAATACAAAACAAATCAGCTGACGTTATTATTCACATGAAAGCAGGATAATGTTAGACTACAGTAGACATGAATGCTAGTTGCAAAATATACATAATCCCACACAGTATATGGATTTGATTGATGTTCATGAACACTGGTTGAAACAGCAGTTGGATGAACAGCATCATTTTGAGTGTTAGACAATTACAAGTATTTTGGTGCAGTTGTCACACAATTTGGAAAATATAGGAACAGAGAACCTTGGAAGAGCCACCATTTTTTGAGATATAAAGCAATAAACTGTTGTTTTGGTGTAATAAAGGCCCATTTAGGCCTGTGGGTAAAAGTGAAGCAGCTACCATAGCATTTGGTTATGTTTGATCTCCATATGAAGCAAGCAATCTGATTAGCTGCTTTGTTATTTTGCTGCCATGTTCTTTTTGTAAAAGACTCATGCATGCCAAATCCCAAATCTTTCTTCTGCTTTGCATTCTTCAAACTGCCATGTTCCACATCAGTGACATGGATGCTTCCTATTAGTTGTCCATTGGCACAGGGCTCAGTTTCCTGTGCCAATGGACAAGGCACAGGGTCCTGAAGACTTCAGCAGCAGTGTGATAACATCGTGATGAGGGACAGAACCAAGTGGGCCCAGACCTAAGTGGTGGATCACCAGTCTCCACTTACAGGAGAGTTGCCATGGAAACTCAAGTGATGGTGAGCTCAGGTGAGTGAAAAAAGGTAATTGTGTCACTGTAATATTATATGTAGGGTCAAGTAGCTAGCAATATGTGACAAGAGAAATAGGATAAGGGATAAAAGAGTTATAGTACATATGAAAACTTTACATATGAAAAAAAAAATGCATTACTGTGATTTGGCATTTTGGACCTACAAGCATATGCTGTAACCTACAGTAATCATGGCAAGATAATTTGAGCATTGCCCCCATTATATTTTATAGGACACATATATTAATCACCACAATTGACATGAACCAGGTTCTTAACCAATCAGAATTATGAAGAAACATTGTTGTATAATGTATACATGAATAATGTATAAAAAGGTATGCTCTAAAAATGTGTATTTTGCTTGCTTTTACTGGTGAACCATTAGGAACTTTAGCACCATTCCCCATTTGCTATAGACTGGGGATGCACTGAAATTTCATCCGCCGAAACATATCAGCCAAAAATAACACTTTTGTCAAAATGCCAAAAGTGCAATTTTTTGGCTGAAATAGCGGTGCATCCCTGCCTTCTCTCCTCCCCGATGGGCGCTGCTCCCAGGAAGAGAGAAACTGTCACAGGAGGTTGGGCAGTACAGGAGGAGAGCGCAGTGAGCGGCCGGCGTCTCTTCTCTCCGCACCGCTCAGCCTCCTGTCACAGATCAGGAGATTGGCGGTGTCTGTGGAGACAGCTGTCATTGCTGTCACAGGAGGCTGAGCTCTCCTCCAGTGCCGCCCTGCCCCACCCAGTCTCCTGTGACAGCATGTCAGAATGGAGAGCAGGTACAAGCACTCAACGATCAGTGATCGCTGAGTGTTTGTAAATAATTGAGGACAGAGTATGTTTACTGTGTCCCCAATTATGAATGAATGGGAGTGATCTACACCACTCCCTGTTCATTCATGATTGTGGACACAGTAAATATACTATCTCCACAAGTTATGAATGAACGGGAAGACTCGGTATAGAGGATTCCTGTTCATTTATAACTGGGGCTGCAGAAAAAAGAGATTCAGGGATCTGTGTCCTCAATATCTTTTTCTATTTTAAAAGTGAAATATCAGAGTCCATTTCGATCCCCTGATATTTTCCCAAAGCCCCCAACAATAAAGTAAAAAATACAAATATTTAATAAATAAATACAAATAAAATATAACAAATTTAAAAAGTTTATAAAAAAATACAAATAAAATATTTAAAACATTTTCAAAAAGTTAGAAAAAATATCTTTTCGGTTTCGGCCTGACATTTTTTTTCATTTCGGTTTTGTTTTGGTTTTGAAATCTTCGTTTTGGTGCTACTATAGACAATAATTCACTGTTTCAATTCCACAACGTATTTTAGGGCCATGCACTTCTATGCATTGGAGTAATGGGTATGTTACCACAATACACATTAATGCACCATGCATGTGTTAGTGCTTTGAGTTGTCATTTATTTTGAATGGCCCCCTTAAAGCAATAGGGCAACCCACTAAGATAATGCACATCCATGCGTTATAGTCTGCTACATTGCTAAAAATGGTGCATGTCTGTTTTCTGGTCTGCTCTGGTGCATTGACAGCCCAATCAAATGAATGGGCTGCATTACGGCATAATGTAAACCAGAACAGAAAGGTGTGAATGTAAGTACAGGTAAAAGGAAATATATACTGTTTCCACCCACTGTTTTCATCATTATTATTCTCCAACCTTTCAAAGTATAGTTTCAGGTCTACAAAATGGAGATTGTTCATAGAGTGAAAAACAGTAGTACCCTCACCCCAATCAAAACATTGAGGCAAATCACATTAATATGAAGAATAACAATTTTTCAAAAGCATATTTTGTGGTAACATTACTAATTATAAAAACATGTGACTGTTTCTTGAAAATCTCAAGCATATTTTGGGAGTTAGAGAATAAAACTTGTTCGGTTTCTTTGGAATTAAATACAATTTACATATAAGTTTAAATGAAACTTCTGAAGCTTTTTTATGTCTGGTTACTTTAATCAGAAAGATAGAAGCTCAGTAGATGCCTGCCAACTCATGCTTTTAAAACATATTATTATATTATTGACATGTACAAATGATTCAGGTTCTGTGTTTTCATGGAGCTCTCTTATAAAAACAGTCAGTTTCTAATTTATTCAGCCTCTGAACCTGTCTAATTTATATGTGTTAATAATTAAAGGGAAAAGCTGGAATCCCTAGTACTTTAGGAATGAAACACTTTGAACCTTATAGAGCTGTTATATCAAAGAGATCTCATCCTACACCTGTTATATTTGTGACAGGCATATTTCTGCTTTATACTTTGCAACCATATAATTGGTTCTACTCAATATTCTATACAATTGTGATAACCTTTAGAAACCTTCAGGATTGCTAACTGAATGGCAGTTAGAATGCAATCATTTTTTCTATTGAAATCATCACAATTAATATGGTCTTATTTAAAAAAAAAAAAACATTCTTACCCTTTTTCCATATGAATTAGGTATACAAATTAATTCTGATATGAATTTTACCTGCCCTGTTTTGTAAAAAAACACCCACAATTTTGGTTACAACTGGATTCACAAAATAATGGTATAACTCCAGGCAGATCCTGACTGACTCACCAATGACTAACAATGGAATCTGTTTCTTCCCTGTATATACTCCAACAGTACACATCTAGGCTACACAACTGCTAGGCTATATTTCAATGAGCTTTATTGTACAAAGTTCATTACTTCTTCCTACAATTTCTCCTCCTCCTCTGATACCTTTTGCCCTTTTTCAGAGCTTAGTCATAGGGGCAAAGAAGTTGGAAAAGAGGTGGCAAAATTTTTATGCACTAAATTCTGACAATTCACAATCCTAAAAGTTAACATCTCTATATGAACACTGCTCTTTCTTTTGGTTATAAATCTCCACAAATCATAGTAAAATACTCTGTAATTATAATATGCTCTTATAAAGAAGCCCTCCCAAAAAAAAAATTACTTTTAAATTTACAGGGCTATTTACAAAAGGGTGAAGAGTTTGGAGAAGGCAGCAGAAGTGAACAATCTAGGACAACATAGATAAACTGGAAAGTGAGCTGAATTGGAGAATTTTTCCAAATCAGCTATGTTGATCCACATGGGACTGTCCTTCCACCTAAGTAGGAAATAAGCCAAAAGAGAAAACAAAATTAAGCAGGACTACTAGGTCAGTGACCTGTGTCCTATAAGCATCCTTACATTGAAATGGCAGCACTGAAGTGCTTCCTGTTGTAGATAGCAATTGCATCCCTTCTGCCACACCTCTTGACATCACTTCCTGGTTGATCACTATAAAGCTAGAAAGTTCCAGAGAGAGAGAGAGTGCTCAGTTGGTTCAGAGCTACCCACTGTGTGTTCCTGTTGCTAGCCATACAATTTCATTTACCTGGTCTTTGCTGCATTTATTGGCTTGAAACCTTTGCTGCCCACCTTGACCTTATTCCTAATTTTGACTATGATTATTGTATTTCCCCTTTTGTACCATGTATTTGGAATCTGTGCCTGATTCATCTCTTGAGTATCCTATCCCAAATTGTACATATCCAATTACTGACACCTGATTGTCTAGAAAGGCAGAGCCAGCTGTGCCCGCCCCTCCCCTGTCCATACCCCCCAGTCAACGCTGGAGGAATTGAGAGTGAAGGGGGAATCCCTGCGTCACCGGTCAATAGAGCCAACATGTGACAGATTCAGTGTCTTTACCTCATGGCCCTGTTTTTTAAGTCCCTTCACATAATTAGCCATCACTTTATTTAGTTGTTTTTCTCCCAGAGGCAGGTGGTTTCCAAGTGCTTTGAGTGCTCAGTGTGACTGTAATGGGTCCTTGTAAATCTAGAACAAAAATAAAGATATGGGGTCTTTCAGACTAAAAAAGCCCATGGAGCAGAAAATATTTACAGATTTCCCATAACTTCCTGTCTCTCTGATTTCATATCATTTGGGAAATAAGTGAGGGGAAATCTATCCAGCGGGTGACACTGACAATAAAATAAGGCAAATACCTAATATATAATACGAGGAACAGGGGAACAGATTGAAAGGTCCCAGACAGAGAACAGGAAGTCAAATCCTAAACTAGGATACTCAGAAATTGGACAAAACACAATTTAGATGGCTTATATTGAATCCAAAGATCCAAAGAAACAGACAGATAGAAGGATCAAGAGGCTGGGAATGTAGTCATACTCAACAATGAGCCAGCATTGCATAATGTTAGAAGGTGTCCTTAAATACACTGTAATACACGAGTCTGAGCTTGCATGTTAGCCAGGGTCAGCTGTTTAATCAGCTCCTCCATTGGGTCAGCCCTTGGGGTTTGCGCAGCTTTAATCCAGGACATAATTCAAGTGCACTGTCCCTTTAAATGTCAGTTTTAAATCCAATGCAGTTTCTGTGCCTGTTACTCGGTCCTGCCCGCATTCGTACTATACCCAGAAATGCACGCACCTGCTTCTTTGTGAGGGGGTGGGCCAGTTATGTATAGCCTCTACCTTGTTAATTTGAGGTTTCACAAGTCCTCTACCCACGATATACCCTAGGTATTTAACTTCCTCCATTCCCTAAGCACACTTTTCAGGGTTCGCTGTAAATCCCGCTTTCCAAAGCGAGTCCAGTACTGCCTGGACTTTGGGCAAGTGCGATTCCCAGTCTCTACTAAAAATGACTATGTCATCTAAATATACTGAGGCATACTCCTGGTGGGATCTTAAAACCCTATCCATTGCTCGCTGGTACTCAAGGCGATTTGCCAATACCCCTTGGTAAGGTCCAATGTAGTACTATACCGGGCCGGACCTAGTCTCTCAATAAGTTCATCTACCCGGGGCATGGGGTAGGCATCAAATCTGGAAACTTCATTAAGTTTCCGGAAGTCATTGCAAAATCGCAGCGTCCCATTGGGTTTTCGGTACTAACACAATCGGGCTCGACCACTCACTCTGCGATTCTTCAATGATTCCCAGGTCTAACATCTTTCTCACTTCATCAGAGACAGCCTTTCTCTGAGCCTCTGGTATCCGGTAAGGCCGGACATAAACTTTGACCCCTGATTCAGTGATAATATCTACACCCAAATCTGGTAGGGCAGGAGTAGAGGCCATTTCCTCCTCATCTTCCCCCAACATCACCTGGAGTGGAGAAGATTCCCCCCCCCTCACTGTTCAGCTCGGGCTGGGGAACACGTATTCTGGCTTTCACAACCATACCATTGTTACTTTTGTCAACATCAATCATATCATTATCGGATTCATTATCAGTACCAGCATAAACAACATTTGGGTCTGGCAGTTCAGGTTTATTCTCCTCAACAGCAGGAAGAGAGGGACTAGTTTCCCCCAAGTCTCTGGGCTGTTCAAGTAGTCCTCCTTGTGCACACAGTTCCGCAAATAATGGACAATCTCGTCCCACTATAATATCATGCACCAAGTTCCTCACCAACCCCACCTCTTGGGTAACCGTGCCACAGGCTGTGGAGATGGACACCAGAATGAGGGGGTACTCCCTAATGTCCCCATGAATGCACACAACCCGTAGAGTCTTGATTACCGGGCCGATCCTCCCGACTACTCTTGGATGGACCAGGGTCACCATGCTTCCAGAGTCCAACAAGGCCTTGGCAGGGAGGTGGTTCACTTGTACTTCACACTCAAATCTCCCCTCGCTAGGGTCAAGGTGCGTTGTGCAAGCTCTGTGAGCATAAGAAGACCCCCTCCGGAGAACCCCGCATTCATGTCTCATCCTTTAAAGGGACCACAGTCCAAACAGGGGGGAAATATAGCGTCCTTCCAGGACCCAGGCGCGGTGTCCTGTACAACACTCAAACAGTAATCAGATGACGCACTGTTGAGAACAGGATAGAAAAAAAAACTAGCGACAGACACAAAGAAATTATAAGAATGGTTATTGAAAGGCCAAATATCATAAGAAGATACACAAGACCCAAATAAAAAACTAGACAGATTGTTACATTAGTTACTTCTTTTTGAGGCTTTAAAGTGAAGATTGTAAGCATTTTAGATCACCGAAATTATACAGGTATCTAGCAGGTTTGGAAGGGAACATGTGCAATGCCCTTAAGGGACAAAATCTAGAAAGTGAAACACATCAGAACCAAAATGTAATATCTCTCTCTCTCTAAATATCTATAAATGTTAATATCTTTAAAGGGGTTCTAAACCCTCCGTTTTTTTTGCCTATATCTACTGCTAGCAAGCAGTAGATATAGGCAAGAAGTTTAAAAAAAACAAAAAACGCTTGAACTGGTTTTAAACTTACCTCATTATCGCTGCTCGCTCCCGCGACGAGAATCAGGAAGTGATCGTACAGCCGCAAAGGATCTTGGGGTGGGCGCATGCGCAGTTCCGATTCTCGGCCGGGAGACGATGTCACGTCTACTGTACTCGTTCGCACTGGAGTGCAACTGCGGAGAGGGAGTGATGGCGTGTATGGATAGTTGGCTTCTCAGGCGTGAGTCTCAGGCGTCACTTCCAGTCTTGAGGGGGAGTTTGAGACTCTTGCATCATAGCCAATGTGTAAATAATTATAATCAATGGGCTATTTCCCCATAGCACCAACAAAGGTATAGTATAGGGTTCAATAGTGGAATTATCTTCTTGGTGAAGCAGTATGGTTAAACAGATCTCCCGAACAATACTAGTATCTCCCCACAACGGTATCAATGGTAACAGCAGCACAATTTAGTATGGTTTAAGCAGCTGACAGTTTGTAACCTGCTCCCAGTGGAGTGATACTTGCTGTTTGAGGGGTGACAGATCAGCGTGGTGCAGGGTGTGGGTCCAGCTGGCAGATGTTTTTGTAGTGAGGAGACACAGTCCGGTGATCTCAGGTTCAGTAGTCAGCAGGTGTTCAGAGCCCAATTGTTGAACGCCATGCTGCTATTAGCTCTAGTTAGCCGGGGGGAATGTACATCCTGGGAGTCCTCCCAGGAATCGTCCGACGGACCGTACCCCTTCCAGCGTACGAGGTACTGGAGGGATGAACCCCTTTTGCGGGAATCCAGTATCTTCTCAACCTCGTTTTCAGTTTCACCCCGTACCTCAATAGGAGGAGCTGGTGGAGGAGTTCTGTCCGGAAATGGGTTCGGCCTGAAGGGTTTGAGCAGGGAGACATGGAATGTCGGATGGACTTTCCAGTCCGAAGGAAGAAGGAGACGAACCGCGTTCGGGTTTAGAACCCTCTCGATGGAGAAGGGCCCGGTGAACTGGCGGCCGAGTTTGTAAGAGGGTACGCTGACCCGAAGGTTTTTTGTGGATAGCCAGACTTTATCGCCCACTGCATAGGTGGGAGGTGTAGTCCTGCGAGTGTCGTAAAACCTTTTCTGCCTCTCCTGAGCTGTCTTCAGGTTAGCTTGTAGGGATACAGATGTTTCCTCTAGGGATGTTAGGTAGTCCTGTACGGAGGGAACGTTGGTTGATGTATAAGAGGTGGGTAGGCTGTGGGGTGGAATCCGTAATTGGCGAAAAAAGGAGTATGTTTAGTGGAAGAGTTGATGGCGTTATTACGGGCAAATTCGGCGAGGGGTAGCAGGTCGTACCAGTCGTCCTGGAGATGTGTGCAATAACATCTGAGATATTGCTCCAAACACTGATTTGTTCTTTCTGTCTGCCCATTGGTTTGAGGGTGATAGGCGGTGGACATCCTGTGATCTATCTGGAGGGTCTGGCATAGGGCCTTCCAGAACTTAGAGACGAATTGGGTCCCTCTGTCGGATACGATCTGGTAGGCCGTGTAGTCTTACGATCTGGCCAACGAATGCATGAGCAGTCTCTTTGGATGTAGGCAGTTTCTTCAAGGGCGTGAAGTGTGCCATCTTCGTCAACCGTGACCATAACTGTATTGCACCCTCCTGAATGGGGGAGGTCGACAATGAAGTCTATGGAGATGGTCTCCCATGGCCTTTTTGGTATGTCGAGCAAAGTCAAAAGTCCATATGGCGGTCTACACGGGTGTTTAGTTGCCGCACATACCTCGCAAGTGACTACGTAGGTGTAGATGGTGTTGGACATGCCTGGCCACCAAAAACTCAGTTTGACAAGATCTATCGTTTTAGTAACTCCCGGGTGCCCCGCTAAAGGGTTATCATGCATGAGGCGGAGTACCGAGGTTTGCATCGAGGGTGGTACGTATAACCTTTCTCCTTTGAAGGATAGACCATCTTCTCCATGAGAGAGCCCAGCTGGAAGAGGGGAGTCACTGTTGGAAAGGGCCTTTTTTAGCCTCAGAGTGAACTGAGTGGTGAGTCCAAGGAAACGCTCAGGGGGGATAAGGAATGCAGGCTGATCGGGATCTGCATCTTCTTCCATTATGCGCGACAGTGAATCCGCTTTCCCGTTTCTCGATCCAGGACGATAGGAGATGTGAAAGTTGAAGCGGTCAAACAGAAGGCTCCATTTGACTTGACGGCCAGACATCGTCTTACAGGTTCGGAGGAACTGGAGGTTGCGGTGGTCTGTGAGTATGGTAATGGGGTGTTTGGTCCCTTCTAGGAGGTGCCTCCAATTTACCAATGCGTCTTTTATGGCCAGTAATTCTTTCTCACCGATGGGATAATTCCCCGAGGGGAATCATCACAGACGAGCAGAGACGCAAGGTAAGTCTATGGACGCGTGCACCCGCCTGCAGACACCGCTGGATCGGAGAGACAGAGCAGTCAGTGCTGGATCAGGGTGACGCCGCACCGCTGGAGGGACACATGAAAACATGGGGAAAGAAGAGGAAGATCAGAATAAGAGACATCATTTGAGGTAAGTGCTAACATTTACATGAGGGGGAGGGGAAAAAATTGGGTTTTAATGTCACTTTAAATATCCTCTATTTCTCTGACTCCTACATTTGACAATGCTTTGCTTAAATGGTGCTAACGCATATGTGTAAATATCTTTTTTTTTATGAACTTTTATTCTACTATAACCTTGGATAAAAAATTATCCCCACCTCTTTGCCTGACTTGAATAATAAAAATACTGCAATCTTTATTCCTTTGACACTGATGTTTTACTAAGGTCATCAGTTAATTTTCAGTATACTTTGGCCCTTTTTTGTAGAACCAGTCGACAATTTTTGTGAAATAGACATATCCTCTTTCAATGCCAGGGCTCATTTTTTGCATTCAAGTGCATCCTCCATTGCATACTTGTTTCAAGTCAGTAACAAATAACATATTTCTAACTGCATTTTGCTCATCAATGCAAGCAGTAACAGGAACACAGCACCAAGATGAAAATAATGTCCTTCCTTTACCAAACAGCCAGCAGGAGCAAGCTTTTATATTGACGCACTTTGCACTAGGCACAGCACTTTCTCACAGAAAAATATTGGTGAAATGTTCCTGCAATGCCTTATGAGGAGCACTCTCCTCCTCTGATACTTCCTCCTTACCATCACAGCCATTCCTATAGCCTATCCTACACTCCCTCAACAATTGTTATCAGTTTACTACCTGACAAATATACCATTAGCAATATTAAAATGGAAAGCTAGCTGTAGCAGTATGTGATTTTTGCCTTCCATCACCTTTTCCACCCCTAGATTTGGCATTGGACCTTCCACCAGTCTGGTTTTGAAGTGGTAATACCTGTTTTATAACAGCTGTTCATTTCTTTAATTGCTACACTGGCCTTACAGTTTTGGGCACTCTACCCCACTCTCCTGGTGTTTGACAGCTGGATCATCTTCTGTGTTGCAAGCTTTCTAACAGTGGCTACTATGTAAATGCTTTTTTTAACATTATTCAATTCATTCAATGCCATTGCACCAGGGCTGTGTCAAGGCAGAAGAGGCATGTGTCTTGGGCAGGCCTCTCCTGCCTCTGCATCACCCAGCTGTGTCCTGCACTGTGCAGGAATAAGCTGTCATACTAATGGTTCAGTCCTTCAGAATACACTGGGAGATTATGGCTATCCCTGTGTAAAAAGCGGCACTTCGCTGTTAGTGTAGCTGCTGCTCGCTCTGTGTCTGGAGCTTTGTGCCCAGCAATGAAGCTCTGATGATTCAACCATTTTCTCCCTGTGCAATCTGCAGGACTGAGCTATCATTTTTACAGCTTGGGCTCTGCTCTTCATTCATTTATGAATTACTTCATTATCAATTATGAATTGCTGTTATGTGTAAATAAAAAACAACTTTTTAAAACAGCATTTTAGCCTTTTATTAACCCTTAGTGAAGACCAATTCATTTTTATTAACTCCTGAATTTCCTTCTTAGTTTTTTTTGTTGATTTTAAAAACCTTTGCATGTATTAATATTTGTACCATCAAGTTAAAAAAAAAATTCCTTTGTACCATAAACATGATTCCGTATACAGACCTTTGTCTCTCCCGGTCCTGCCCACGGTCCACTCAAGACACAGACTGATCGCCAACCTATGTCCCGTTATGGCTGTCTGAAAGTGGATGCACTGGCCTCCAGGGCCAATGCATTCACTACAAACCATAGCCTCTGCACCAGTCCCAGTTTCTCATATGGCTCCTTGAGAAAATTAATTTTCCACCACTGTTCTAGTGCCTTTATAAAAGGGACAAATTGCAGATTAAAATTCATAATTAAAGTGTTATTAAACCCAGAAATGAAAAAAAAAACATATTGTGCTGCAGACTTCAGCACTTACCATCTTTGCTGATTGGTTTTCTATTTTAGCTTTTGCTTGCTTTGCATTCTCTCTCTCAAAACTCTCTTCTCCTTGGGTAATGTTTTCAGGTGGCTTAATGCCCTTACAGGGTGCCATGAAGCCACCTTTGAACATGCATTCCAGGCTGGCACCTACATGTGTCCATAGAAAGAGATAAATGTGTGGCAAGCCACTACCATGCTCCACTACCTTTCTCCTCCCTGCACCTGTACTGTCCTTTCTGAACAGTGCATGTAAGATATACAGGTAGCACACTCACCTTTATGGATTTCAAGGAAGCAGCCCTCTGCAACCTGGAGTTGGCAATGCAAAATAAAAATGTGTGTAAATGTAAATGTAAGTGTTTTAAAAGATGAGTATTTAATACTGCTTTAACCCTAATTAGTTTTAGTTTAACCCTATAATTTGTAGTTAACATTTTAGTTAACTTTTATCACTTCCTTCATTCCCTTGTCTTAGTTTTTTTAAAGCAGAGGGGAAGCAATGGTATCCTTGCCTCAGGTGCCAGAGGACCTTGTACCTGCACTGTATTAAACTACATACACTTAAAACCAAATAGTTTGCTTATCGCCTACTATGGTAATAGCTTAGCATGTACCTCAGGCTACTAGAAGAAATGATCTCTGTACAGTGGAATATGTTTAAATGTTTTCCACTGCTTTTACAGAGAAAACATTTAAGCTACATTCCTGCACAAGTTGCTCATTTTGCCTGTGTATCTGTGGGTATAAGGGGGTTGGATCAGAGACATACTGTATACCGGAATTTGATATTGTTCTGAACTGAAATAGCTTTGGGGCTTCTAAGTTCAAATCAGGACAGTCTGCCTAAGATTGAAAACACACACTTCTGGGGTTGTATGTGTGCAGTGTATGCTCACGTTTGTGAAAATGCAATGCCTTTTTTTTTTTACTGTTTACATTTCTTACTGGCCATAGAACATTTTACGGTCTTCTCAGTTAACCCTTAGTTGGTGCTTTTTTTTGTTATGCATTTACACGATTATCCTTGATTTTGCACAGTAAATCTTGACCTTGAGTTTATTTGTACATAATTACAACTTAATTGCACACTTCTTTAACCCTATAAATAACAGACTTTATAGTATAGCTGTTTGTCTTTTACTGGCACCATGGAAATCTGAGTGCACTCGACTTGAAAGCAGTATGCAATGCCCATCTGTGGGTTCTTAAGTAGTTACATTGGACTCCAAATGAATCCTCAAGAAAAGGACTTGTTTTCACCATATATAAAATAATATCACTTGCTGGAGAAAATCACTGCAAATGAAACATTTAGCAGATGAAAGTGGTTCTGATAGAAGCAGGAAAACTAAGGAACTGACTTATATAGGAACTGGTTATGGCAATGAATAGCTTGAAAATCATAGGATACCTTCTGAAAGAGAATGAAATATTAAAGAGTACGTTTACATTTAGATGAGGAACACTTACCCACCCTGGCTAGGCCTCCTGACTCAGCTTCTTACACATACCTAAGTAGGGCGGCCGTGGTCTGTCCTGATATGTTTCGGTCAAAGAATGTAAACATTGCAAAGGCCTTAGCTGTACTAGTGGGGTTAGGACAGGAAAGCTAGACAGGTTGGGTAAGTGTACTTTGTCTGAAAACTTAGGTAACCTAAAGCTTAACCTAATGTTCATATGTCTTTTTTGGTGTAATAGTATAACCTTAATTGTGAATAATATATTGTTTATTAAAGGCAATGTAAAGTATTATGTCATACAATTTAAAAAGTCACCGCTCCACACTCGCTTCCGTGATAGCCTGTAATCACGCGTTTAGTTTACAAATTTGTATTGAGATTATAGTCAATCACAAGAGTGAGCTTGGAGTGGTGGCTACTTTACAACACACAGGGACCATGGAGAACAAAAGTAGCCACCCTCCAAAAGGAAGGACAGTGTCAGCACCAATTCAGAGATTATTTGAGGATCTACAGCTGAGTGATGCACAAATAAGCTTCATTTTTATTAATAGTTAAGGTACTTGACACATAGAACTGCCTAACATAAACAGAATTAAGAGTATCTGCTCTTTTTTATTGATTTTAATTATGTGTGTGTTTTATTTACTGGCACTTTTTACAGAGACCCCTATGGCATATATACATACAGATTCAGTTTCCTTGGGGTCAATGCAAATACATTTTAGGAGGAACAGTGCCAGGCAATTGAAGATCTTGCTAATATCTGATCATTGAATTTGGAGGCTAAGCACAAGAACTACACTGGTATCTACCAACTAAAACATTCGTTTGTGGACTGACCCTTCGACTAAAGGGTTACTTCAACATTTTATTTGTTTTATGCAGTTGAGCCGCTCCTTGACTGCATGGCACCCTTTACTAAGTCACCAAGTCTTCCTTTTTTTAGTAAAGGGTGCATGCTAGCATTCAATGTTTGCAAATACATGGCCTAAGGGGCCTGTTTAATTTTTTTCCAGCGCTATATTCATGTTACCACTCATACTGGTACTGTATTACTGAGGACATTGCAGTGTTGGCCCAAAATTACTTCTTAACAAGACGAATAATACACCCTTAACTAATAAAGAGGATTAGGCTTAACCATATAACATGTACTCCCCTATCTTTCACTGCAATTGTCTTCATGCTAACAGATATATTCCTGCAAATCTTAGGATATTAGATAACATTAAAATATGCTTCTTTTAAGGGCCTTTATAATATTAAAATAAAACAAGTGGGTTAAATCAGGCCTATCCCGGTAGTAAAGTGGAAGGGTCCACAGCACTTTCTATTCTACAAACTTCTTGATACTGGAGGCCCCAATTTTAGCTTTTGTCTGCAGTGTCACTGATGACCCTTGAAATAACATATGATGCTGCTTCTTACACTGCAGTTGATCATTCTCCTTGACTTCCAGGGACATTCCCAAATATGAAAATAATCTTCCAAGATTTCAGTACTGACTCATTTACCCATAAAATTCCTTTTATATTCGCACAGGTCACTTGTTTTTATACATCAATGTTCTTTGGACACTTTTAGTTAATGTTTGCTGAACAGATCCAGTTGGTAAACTCTGCTACAAATAGTACTGTTTGATTTAAGACAGTCATGTTTGTCCCTGGAAAGTCTATTTAAAATGATTATAAAAAAAATATTGGCAACCATATACGGACAATATTATGTTTGCAGACAACTTAATTTCCTCAAGAAATGTAAGCAACAGGAGAACAAGGATTCCACTGTTGCTTACCAAATGCCCAAGGAAGGAGGTGGAGGACCTTTCTAGCTACTGCAAGAAGGGATCAGATTTATTTTACTTTACTAGAATTTTCTTAATGAAGAACAACTCTACTCAAAATTAAACTGTACTTATTGTGTTGTGTTAACAAACTAACATTAATAAAAAGTAGACTGTCTAACACCTCATTCCCATCTAATGTATATCACCATCGATTACTCAGAGTGATTGACAATCTAGTGACTGCAATTTATTTTTATTATAATGTTATTATTCCCTGTATGCCCTCCCTATGTAAAGCAATGTAGTTTGAATAAAATGCAATAACAGATTCCAACCCAATAGAACGGTACTGTCTACATCAACAGCAAGTAAAATGTGACAGATTTCTTTCAGGTAACTGAAACAAAAATAATTCAAGATGTATGTCCATTAAAATACACTTTAGCTCTCTGGTGTACGAGCATGCATTGATTCCATACGTAAAACATATCCCCAGATTATGAAATCTAACTTGTATGGTGCTCTTTGAAGAACAATTCTGACACCTTCACACAAATCTTCATTTTTCCCCAGCAAAGTACGGTTATGGTTACATCTTCTATACTTGCTCCTTGCCTCCTATTTCTTTTTTCCAGACTGCCTGCTTTTCACGTCCAACCAAAGTCCTTTATTGTGCCTGCTGCTGTCTTATCTCTTTCCTTAGCCATGGCTGCTTCCTACTTTATTTCTCTCTCTTCTGTGCTCCATTTATCCTGCATCCTCTGACCCATGACATAGTTACAGAAGGGAACATTTTAGTGGCTTAAGGAATATTAATGCTTCAACTTCTGGGATTTTCTGTTTAAAGAGCAAGACGAAAATCAGATGAAGACTAGCAGAGAAAGCAGCTTGGTGCTTAAAGCCATTTCTGTAAGACAGTGGCCAAACAGCAAGTGTCATGAATCTTCGTGAACACTCTGTCAGCAATTATTCAGTCCACAAGGCTTGGAATGTAAGCAGCACCAGTCTTTGCTAAGGAGGTTTAGATTTTACTATGCGGATCTCAGCTCTAACCCACTGCAGAGACAGCCAATGAGCAGGGTGGAGAGAACCAGTAAAAGTTCAGTTTGCAGAGGATTTGGTAAACTCAACAAAAACCCAAACATAGCTCCAAATTTCATTGAGGTCTGTGAGAGCTGAATCTTGTTGTTTTTTTTCCTGGCTTTTTTCAAGGTCAACTTGTAAGCTTTTGTTAAAAAAGGGACAGGGGTATCTACCAAGGATCTACCATTTACCAGCGGTAGCACTACTGCTGCTAAATGAGAGATTTCCTTGACATGTAAATGATAGATTCCCAAACTCAAATCATATCCTATCAGTGATCTAACAAACAACCACAATAAAGCGCACAATCATGAGCAAATCAATAGCCCATAAGTAACAGGGATCAGGTAAGGTTGCATTCTGGCAAAATTATATCTGGTCAAGGCAGGTAGAGGTAAAGAGCCATTGGTGATTCTGCCCTTGTAACCAGAGTAGTTATCAGTAATGTCAAAGACAGGCTGGAGGGTTCCTGCTTTGCAGTTTGCTGTTTAGGCCAGCATATGGTACAGACAGGTGTCTAAGAATAGTGTTTTACTTAAATAGCCAGCATAGCAGCATGGAAGACCATTGACTCCGACTGCTAGTGAACATGAGTATCCCCTTCTTTGCATTAGAACATGCCCCGCTTTCCTATTTTGTGTCTTCTGTTTGTGCGTCCATTATACATATTAAAGGCTCATATCTATTAATCCAGCAGTCTTTATGCTTTTTTTTTGCGACAAGTTTTTTTTTTCGTTTTTTTTCTAGACAACTGCTACATGCTGTCATCAGACATTTGTTGTGTGATGTAAATCTGCTGTGTATTTAGAGCTATGAAAGCAATGCAAAATCATAATCATTTTTGCATTTTAATAGAGCAAAATAGATATGATAAAGAATATTGTGTCTAAAAATTATGCATGGTTATTGTTATTCTCTACAATAACTTGGCAGTGCATGTGTTAATGTATAAAGATATAGGCCTGTCTCACCCAGATTGACCGCCTGGTACACATCGTTCTGTGCATTCGCTCATGCAAACATAACTTAAGAAGTACTTTCTGGTTATTCCCTGCGGAAGTCACAAGATTTTTATCTTCTGGTACGTGAAAAATTAAATGAACTGAAATAGGTCAGCCAGAAAGAGAAGTGTCCTGATCTGCTCACTTTGGTGTTTGTCTTTGTCTGTCCTGATATATGCTTTTCTGTCCTGACATGACCTGATTTGCCCCGATAAGCCAAGCTGTCTCTTTATCATACATTCTCTTACAGTATATTTTTAATGGGTTACAGATTACATGATTGTGTTCTTTGTAGCCTTCTGGGAAGGGATAAACCTTTAAATTCTCAATTTTAATCGCTGTATCACAGGACGTAGGTGGAAATGCAGATGATATTAGTATGTCTCTCTAATATAGCTTATGCATACCTCTAAAATACCTGTTGTGAAGATAGGAAGCAAATGCAAAATCTCTTTAGGCTACGTTTGTAGTAGGTAAACCATCAGAAAGCAAAACACTGCTGGATATTGGGAATGATGTTGGACCTTACTAAAGAGTACAAACAAGAGAACTAATACAAGTGCATAAATGTTTTTGATTTTCTCATAATCCTCAACAACTTACCAAGCAAATAACATATTTATCTTTTGCATTACAAAATGAAGACTGGGCTAAACAACTTGAAATGCTAAGGGCACGCTTACAAAGATGATATAACACTGTGATCTTGTAATCTACATTCATGAGTTTGTTTCCAGCCTAGGCACTGCCTGCTTGGAGCTTTAATGTTATCCCCTTGTTTTCAGGATTCTCTGGCCGACACATCCACCAGTATTTTAAAGAGTATGTCTAGCCAAAACTATTTTTTAATAGCGCTAGGAAGTAATTGAAGCCCTGTCAAGGTTTTACTGTTATTCATCCATTAGAGAGACTTCCTCTCACTTACTCTCCCAATGGCATCAGTTTTACCAGATAGAAAGTGAGGAAAATTCTCAACCAGCAACACAAACAGAAATAAAAATGCATTTTTAAAAGAGTAATGGAAGGGTAGGATACCTCTAACTTTATTTTTCTTGCGGTGTCCCCTTTGCAGATTTTTTCTGATTTCTTGCCTTGTGTCACCATGCCGAGAAGTAAAGGGGCATTTTTCTAACAGAGCCCTGAAAATAGTAAAGTTTGACAGGGGTTCTAATTCTTACCTATTTTATAATTATGTTTATAAATATAAATATGTTTAGGAACAAAAAAATAAAGTTTCAATACAAGATTTATTTTGAATCGGATAAATGTGAAACCCTTGTATTAGTTTACTTTTTGTACTCTTGAGTAGGATCCAAAATCATTCCCAATATCCAGCAGTTCCTATCAACTTTTAGGAAACATGTAGAAATGTTAACTGTGCCTAAGCAGCACTCTGAAAGATTAATCTTGAATTCCTTTTAAAAACTAGCATTGCATTTCCTGTGTCTTGCCTTGTCTTTTGTGCCTCAAAGCACTATATTTACAGTTTGAGATCATCTAAAGCAGTGCACCTCGGAATGCTAGCCTCACAAGATTTATAGTGACATTTGGCTATGTCACTGTGCTGCTCACTGTTGTCCTTGCTAAAGAGGGAGCTGTACCTGAGGAGTTTGAGAGCTTGCAGTATAGGATCTCACTGCTTCTGCTTCTTGTATTCAAGGCACAGAAAGAACAGTAGACATGTGCATTCAGATTCGGACGAACCTGCAAATCAACGAAAGTCAGTTGATTCGGCGGTTCGTCCGAATCCGAAATGCCAAATTCATTATATGCCCGAATATACGAAAACTATATTCGGGCATACATAAATTAATTTTCAGAACGCGCAGCGGCCCTATTGGCCGCCAGCGTGTTCTGTGCATGCTCACCACCATCTCGGAGGCGGAGAGCATGACGTCATATGGCAGTGACATCACACGCTGAACAAGCGGTGGCCATATTGCTCGCCAGCGCATTCTGCGCTTACGCACCGCTATCTTGGAGAATATTGTAGTATACACCAGGATGGTGGCGCTCGAACATGCGGGCGCTGCCATCTTGGTGTATATCGATACATTACAAGATGGCGGCGTGCATGAGCAGAAAGCGCCGACAGCCGATATGTCCGCCGCTCATTCTGCAGTTTCAGTGTGCGGTTTTTGATTCTGAGGCAACAAGCGAATGAAACAACAAAAAAATGTGTTTCCTTTGACGAAACAAATTAAAATGTTTTTTTGTTGTCATTTGTTTCGTCCAAAAACTATTTTTTTGTTGTCATGCACATATCTATTGAACAGTTCAGGTCCTTTTTAAAAACACCTTTAACACTGTGCACCTCCTTATTGAATTTTACGCCTAGTTGGGGGTCAGAAAATTGGGTCTCTACTTAGGCTGTCTGAATTTTAACAATAATGAAACAATTCTCTTACTTTTTTGTAGCTTTTTGAATATCTTTTTTTTTAAATAAATTCTGTTTATTTTCACAGCATAACATGTTATGTCATTTACATGAAGTAGTAGGGGAGAGTACACATACAAAGCATATACATACATGCATGGGGTCAGTAAGCAAAAGTTACATGCATTTGGTAGTATTAATACCATCTAAGGGCTACACCGGGAGCTTATCAAGAAGACCATGAACTATGGGCAAAACAGCCCCGTATTCTGGAGTCTTGTGTTCCTGTCCCCTCAGGGGGAAGCTCCAACCTATAAATGATCCGTAAAGGGCTGAGATAGCATATCGCCTATTCAGCTGACCATAAATGACCTTTACCTCGAGAAGGATGTAGATTACCTGGGAGAAGGATATATGCTGAAAAGTTAAGGGAATAGGGAAGAGAGTAAAGGGAAGGGTATAGATATGGCAGGGCATAGCAGGAAAAGAGTTAGAGAGGCGGAAGGGTCAGGGGGGGGGGATACCAGAGAGTTGGAATCGCTCAAGATGTCATGTATGCTCGATATTCATCCGTGGTTGTATATTCGAGCCAGTATCTTTGATGTGACTGGTAAGGTCTTCCATATATCTGAGGTCATTAATTTTGGTGAACCATACATAGCTTTACCGAAGGAGGAGCCTCCCGCTTCCACAACAGAGGTATACATGCTCGTGCTGCTTTGATCAGATGGACCATTATTGACCGCCTATATCCCTTGAGCGTATACTGGTTGTGGTGCAGTAGGAAAAAGGCTGTGTCATCCGGAATCGGACGATCAGTACATTTTTGAGATATAAGTCGTACCTGGGACCAGAAATGCGCTAGTTTCGTGCAGGACCAGAAGACATGGAGCATGTCTGCATTTGACGCACCACAGCGCCAACATATATCTGGCGAGGTGGGATACATAAGGTGTAGTCTACGAGGGGTTCTGTACCACCTCGTCAGAATCTTATATCCTGATTCATGGAGCTTATTGCATATGGATGCCTTCAGGGACAACTGCAGTATCCTGCACCTTTCTGGGGTCGTAAATTGAGTCCCTAGCTCCATTTCCCATCTTTCGACGAAGTGTAATGGCTCAGTCGAGTCAGAGGATAGCAAAGTTTGGTAGCAGAAGGATAAGGATTTTGCTAGGGGGCCCTGGTCTGTGTAGGCTTGTTCGAGTGGTGTCAGTGGGCGGGTGAAAGCTGACGGGTCCGGGATGGATGCGAGGTAGTGTGAGAGTTTAAGATGGCGCCAGAGACCTAGGCCGCCCAGAACTGGGTCTGCCGAAAGGTCTGGGAGGGCTAGCCATGATGTACCCCTTAAAAAGTGCATTGCTCGAAACCTGTCTGCGGCCCGCAGGTCCGAAAGTAGTTTATCCTCAAGGCTCGGTGGGAATTGAGGATTACCTATTATCGGCTGCAAGGGTGAGGGAGATGGCGAAAGTTGCTTCCCCAGAAAGGCCGAACGGGCTACTCGCCAAGTAGTACCTATCGTGGGGTGCATTCTAACTGTCTTATCTAATTGTTTGTCACACCATGGAAGCACCGCAAGCGGGATGGCGGACATGCTCTGTTCCACGGCTACCCAAGGCTTTATCTCCCCATGTCGGCACCAGTCCATAACTCGTGCCAGGTGTGATGCTACGTAATAGAGCTGGATGTCTGGTAGGGCAAGGCCCCCGGAGTCCTTAGGCCTCCGTAAAATAGACAGTCGCAGGCGCGGTGCCTTGCCCGCCCTGACAAACCGTGTGATCATGGCCTGGACCGAGGCAAAAAAGCTGCCAGGTATGGAAATCGGCAATGCTTGGAACGGGTAGAGGAACCTAGGTAGCACGTTTTGTTTAATAACATTGCCCCTTCCCGTCCAAGTAAAAGCGTGTTGTGTCCACCCAAGGAGGTCCGATTGGACAGTCTGAAGTAGTGGCAAAAAGTTGAGGCTATAAGTGTGTTTTAGGTCCCTTGGGAGGTGAACTCCTAGATATTTAATAGAGGATGAAGACCATTGAAATGGGAAATTTAGGGATATACGTGCGAGCAGTCGGGGGGGAATAGTGAGGTTCAGTGCTTCCGATTTTTGACTGTTTATATGAAAATTGGATAGTTCCCCATATAGACGGAGGGCAGACATGAGATTGGGCACCGAGGTGTCCGGGGCCGTAAGGAAGAATAATAAATTGTCTGCATAAGCAGCTACCTTATGTTGGCGGGCGCCAACCTGTATGCCCCTGATATCTGGATTCATCCGAATGGAGCGCAGTAAGGGTTCCAGGGTCAAGATGAAAATCAGCGGAGAGAGGGGGCAACCCTGACGCGTCCCATTAGCTATCTCAAACAGGTCAGACAGGGAGCCATTTACACATACCCTCGCCGTTGGTCCGTTATAGAGGGCCATAATCCAGGACAACATGCCCGGCCCAAGCCCAATGTGTTCTAGGGTGAGCCGTAAAAAGGACCAGTCGATCCTGTCGAAGGCCTTCTCTGCATCAGCTGATAAAAGAAAGCTGGGAGTGTCCTTCAATAGGGTCGAGTGTATAATGTTCAGGGACCTGGTGGTGTTATCTCGGGCCTCTCTCGATGGGACGAAGCCCGCCTGGTCCGGGTGTATCAGGGATGGTATAAAGGGGAGGAGCCGCGTGGATAACACCTTGGCAAATAATTTCGTGTCCACATTAAGCAGGGATATGGGACGTTAGCTAGGGCAGACCATAGGGTCCTTACCAGGTTTCGGGATCACAGCAATGTGAGCTGCCAGAGAGTCACGTGGGAGCGTCATACCCGCGTGAACTGAGTTCCAGGCCGACAATAGCGGGCAGTTAAGTATGGTGGGAAATTTTTTGTAATATGTCAGCGTAAAACCTTCAGGGCCGGGGGCCTTGCCTGTTTTAGATTGTTTGATCGGCGCGTCCAGCTCCACGGGTGAAATGGGGTCGTCTAACGCTTTACTAACCTCCGCTGACAGACTTGGCATTTTAGATGAAAGCAAGTATGACCGAATGTGCCGTTGTCGTTTGGTCAGGGATTGGACAGTTTGGGGACCCGGGATGTTGTATAGGGTTGAATAATAGTCCCTGAAGGCAGCAGCGATGTCTGTCGAAAGATGGGATTTCCGCCCTGTGGGAGTAATTGTCGGAATAAAATTCCGAGAGCGCTGAATACGTAGTGCCTGGGCTAAGGATC
This sequence comes from Nanorana parkeri, assembly GCF_000935625.1. Lineage (NCBI taxonomy): Eukaryota > Metazoa > Chordata > Amphibia > Anura > Dicroglossidae > Nanorana > Nanorana parkeri. The sequence continues at coordinate 482,550 of NW_017307133.1, read as the reverse complement.
GGCTGCATTGATTTCCATACTCGTAGAAATGTCTTCTACACTTGGAGAGTGTGGCTTTGGCCCTATCCAAGTATAGAGCACATAGGGTTTCGCGGAGTTCAAGTAGTGTCGACAATGCGGCCGGGTCCCGGTGTCTTTTATGGGAAACTTCTAGGGAGTGGATCTGGGATAGGAGAGTCGTCTGTTGTGCAAGCCTCTGTTTCTTACGCCGTGCACCGATCCTAATTAAAGTCCCCCTTATGTATGTCTTATGAGCTTCCCATATAGAATATGGGGAGCAATCCACGCTAGTGTTTATGTCGAAGTACGTTTTCAGGTCTCTTTCTACTTCCGCAAGGAGATTAGGCTCCTGGAGGAGCGATTCGTTCAGACGCCAGTGCCATGACCGGGGAGACTGCGAACCCAACTCCAGGATGAGGAGCACAGGGGCATGGTCAGAGTATGTGATATTGCCTATCTCGGTGCGGAGAACGTAAGGGAGAGAGCTATGGTGTACCAGGAAATAGTCGATGCGCGTGTAGGTATCGTGAACCGCTGAGTAAAAGGAATAGTCCTTAGTTGTGGGGTGTTGTAGGCGCCAAACATCAACGAGCTGATGGGCATGTAAGTCTTTTCTAAGTCGGCGGAGAGCTGAAAAGGATAGGTGGGCTGTCTGTTTGGAGGAATCAACCCTGGGGTCTAGATGGAGGTTGAAGTCCCCCCCAATGAGCAATATACCGTCCCTGAATCCATCCACACGCGCCAGAACCCGCTCCAGAAAGGAGACTTGGCCTTGGTTAGGGGCGTATATGTTTACGAAAGTCATCCTCTGGCCGTTAACGGAACCCTTCACCATCAGAAGGCGTCCCTCTTCCCCAACCTCCATATCAGCTAGCTGCCACGAAACTGAGCGCGCTATCAAGATACTTACTCCCCGCGACTTTTTGTCCGGGGAGTAACTATGATAAGCCACGGGATAGTTGCGGTCATGAAGCTTAGGGGCTCCCTGCTCGGCAAAGTGCGTCTCCTGTATAAGGTTTACCTGTGCACGTTGGCGATGCAGGTCCGTCAGAACCATCCGTCTTTTTTCTGGGACGTTCAACCCACGGGCATTCAGAGACAACACCTTGAGCGATGACATGGTTAATTAGTGAGGTAGTGAGAAGGGGAAAGGAGGGGGGCAGGGATCAGGAGCGGCGGTTCAGAGAGAGAGAAAGAGTAGGCAGGGAGGGGAGGGGAGGGGAAGGGAGGAGAAAGGGGGGCAGGGAAGGGAATGTACTAGGGAACGGGAAAGACGGGGGGCAAAAAGGGGGGGGGGGGGGAGAAGGATTAGACAACAAACACTAGGTAGGATTCTAAATGTGAACCGTAGTTCAAAATCACCGAGGTACCTAAAGCACCACTGGGAGTAACTATCTGGGGGAAACGGGTCTGAGCACGCGCGGAGTGGAGCTCCGTGGGTGATCAGATGTCTCAATAGCAGAACATTGCATAAACAAGTTATAGCGGAACCAGAAGATCAAACTTATAACAATCTAAGAATACACCACTATGAGTGGGGATCGGGGAGGAGAAGCGGCACTACTCCCGTCACAACCGGAGTACGGAGTCGCCGTGTGGCGAGTGCGTGGGTCCAGTACATGGGGCGTGCCATCGCTCTCCCCGACCTCCAATCGAACAGGACTGATGGGACGTAGCGCGGAGCAGAACAGTGCATCCCACGTACCCCCCAAAGGCAGCCCCCATCTATCACATGGTCCCGTTTGACAGAAAAAATTATACGTTATACGTACAAATATATTGTGGGCTCAAGAGCGGCTGCTGTGTGAGTGGCAACCCTCTTCTCCAAGTATCACAAACCGCAAAAAAAAGCGCGGCCGGCCGGTGGAGTTCCCAGGGTAGTCCTCAAACCTCACCCGGGGCCTCCTCTCATTCGGATCTGGGAATCCCGACGTGGCACTAGTTGCAGAACCGGCTTCGTCATACCACGCCAGTGAGGGTTGCAGTTCAAAAACATCAAAAGAAATAATAAAATAAGAAAATGAAGGTAGAAAGCTTGTCTGATAATGCTATTGGGAAGGGGGGCACACCGTCAATCCCCTGATCACTGCAGGTTAGGACAGTAGCATGTCTTTGGACTGTCAATCTTTCAGGACAAGCATGGAGGCAGATTGGTGAGTCTTGCAATAGAGTGGGGTGGTGGTCATATTAGGTGGGGCGTCCCGGTCGTGTAGTCGAGGCTTCTCCACTGTCCGGAACTCCGGAGTGAAGGTAAGGCACTGCGGCTTGAAACAGTCAAACTAACAACTGGTAAGGATATATAACACTCACAACCTTTCACGGTTCCGCTGCTTCTTGGGCGCCCTCCCGAAGATTCCGGTCAGGCGGAGCGTCAGACTGGGAGAAGCGGGGTCGTCTGGGTCGTCTAGGCTTCGGGGCTCCAGAGTCCTCATCCGTCATGTAGGCCATCCAGTCCGGAACTTGAACGGTAGGAATATTGAGGTAGGCACAGAGGCCTGGCAAGTCCGCCACGGAACGTACTGTGTGGGTAGAGCCATCTCTTCGGACATGAAGGTGAATTGGGTATCCCCAGCGGTAGGTCGCCCCTGCCTGGAGAATCGCATCAAGTAGGGGTCGCATCAGAGCTCGGCGTCTCAATGTGTTTCATGACAGATCCGGCAGGATCTGCAAACATGCACCATTAAACATTACTGGTCTCTTCTGCCATGCTTGCCGCATTATGTCCTCCTTCATCGTATAATAGTGCAAACGGCAGAGGACGTCACGCGGACGGGCCGCGTCCGAGGATGGGAGGCCTAGAGTACGATGGACCCTGTCCAGCAGGACTGCCGTTGGCGGTGTCTCCGGCAACAGGGAGCTGAAGATCGCCTGTACTGTGGTGCGGAGATGAGAGGGTGGGGTTGCCTCCGGGAGCCCCCGGATTCGGATATTATGCCGACAGTTGCGGTCCTCTAGATCCTCCAGTTGCATTTGGAGAATGGCTAGGGGAGCAGTGGGGAGCGATTGGGCCTGCGCTAACGTCTGCACCTGAGCGTCAATCGCCGAGCAGGAAGCGGAGACCGCTGTCACCTCCGCCGCTATTGTGCGAACCTCCTGCCTCACCTTGCATAGGGAGGGCCGCCTCCACCCTGATGACCAGGGCCGCAAAGTCCTCCTTCGTGGGCAGGAACTGGAGCAAGGCCCTGAACTCCTCTGGCACGTCCTCTGGAGTAGGTTGTTGGATCCCCCGATCGATGTCAGCTGAATCCGAGTCGTAGAGCTGAGGAGACCGGTGACCCGCCGGAGAACCGCTGGGAGCAGGTGAGATAGAGCGTGTTTGGCTCCGTAGTGAAAGGGCGCGTGAGGCTTCCGGCGCCATGTTGGATTCGCTGCGGTCCCGCGATCCACTCCTCGTGGAGGAGAAGTATCTCTGTAACTATGGCGTATTCCGTTGGGAGTAGGAAGCCCCATCCTTCCGGCGTTTTGATGGCATTAGTTCGGCTGGTCTTAGTGTGGTATTAGTGCAGAGAAAGCAATGCAATTGATAATGAAACCACGGAGCTCTGGATCTATGCGACTTACACTGCCATGCGCAGGACACGCCCCCCGAATATCTTTTGGTAAGGTCACCTCTTAAAAAGGCTTTGAGTACCAATGATTATGATCTAATTTTTCATTTATAAGCCAAATGCACAGAAGGATATATGTTGTCAGTAAGGAATTGAACATTTAGAATTTGCACGTATATTCTAGTTACAAATCAGGTTAATGTAGCCATGCATGTAGCATAATCCTGTTACTTTTCTTGAGGAGCTAGTGAATAAATCAATATTTCTCGACTTAGTGAAATCCTCCTAGACCAGAAGACATAGGCTTGTTAGTGAAGTTGCCAGGTGACTGCACCCAAAAATAATATCTTGATGGCAGTATCTCCAAGCACTCCAGAATATATCTAAGTTATTTAATTGATTCCCTCTTGGAGATTTATTTTCTGCACTACTAGAACAAAGGTAGTAGTATTGCTAAATTTATAGTGGTTTTTGGCAATAATAGCTTTTACATAGCATACTATGCAAAGCTTTTCCTTTTTTTAATGTTTCAATAATGTGTACTTTAATATTGTACACATACAATTTCAAGTGGAACTTGCATCTGTATGTTGTGCTAATAAACAGCAAAAAAATTGCATTTTACCTAGCATTACTGCAGTGCTAATATAATGTCCAAAACAAATTACATCCAACCCTACTAAAGTCAATGGGGAAATCTTGAAAATCAATTCTGTCTATTATCAAAGATAATAGGTAAGAGGTTGTCAAACAAAGGGCATGAGGAGCTTGCCATTGCCATGGCGAACATGTACCAATGCAAAAATAGATTTGAAAAATTGCTGTTCAGAAGGGAGAGAGACCTCCTTTTATTCGACTTCGAGGGCAGCATAGGAAATACACTGTATGTGGTGTTACAGAATTGTACAACTCTCACAGAGACTCGTCAGCAACACTATATTCTGGCATCACATATTTAACATGTGTAATAGATTTATTTTTACTTTTACACTATTGCTTGGCCTAAATACAGCAACAGCAGTAATAGGCTTGAATTAACCCGTAGAAGTAGCAGCTACAATAGATCTAAATTCTATAGGAAAGTGGACTCTTAAACCCTCAGCTTTGTACAAATTGACTGGTGGCAAAGCTCACCCTTACACCTTACCAGCGCACCACAATGCACATGGGTTTCAGTGCACCACCATTCACAGTTTAATGGTGTAGTTTGTGAGCTTCTTTGTTCGAAGTACCACAGTGCATTGTGTTAAAAGTTCAATAAAATATCAAAACAGAGTGCACAAAACACTAAAATCCCACATTCTCTGAACCCCCTAGCAAATCCATACAGATTTCCGTTCCTACGACCAGGTCGTTAAACAAATTGGTCGTTAAGTGAGGAACTGTATTGCATTAGTACATACTGTATAGTGTTGCAGATGTACAGTACTGAACTGTGTACTGTAAATCGGGCAATAAAATACTTACCGAGACCCGCAGTGGAGAATGGATTCAGCACTTCCGCCGGCGAGACGTTGCACTGCCCCTGTCACGTTCCCGCACGTAAGGTCAGAGAGCTGGTCTTAAGTGCGAGTGGTCGCAAAACAGGTAAGTTGTAAAGCGAGGAATGTCTGTATACCCAATTATTCCCAAAATATTACAAATATAGAGTTTAGGTATGTGGTAGAAATTGGCTAGCATTAGGACAATACAAAAGGACCAACAACCAACAAATGGAAAAAGCTCCTCTTTTTACCATATCTGCTGTTGACAGTACTGTTGCTGTCTGCGGCCTCTTCCTGCATAAGATCAGCCACAGTAAAAGTACTACCACTTTGGGTTCCACATGCACGGGGAAACACATAACTATGTAACAAAGAGCTTGGTAGGAATATCACCTCAATTAAATGGGTTTGCAGCAAAAGGCCCTAAATCTTTTTCCTCACTTTCCTCCTCTACCCCTTCCATTACATTCTCCTTCTGCAACCTTTTTTCAGCCTTCAGCAGCAGTAATGGATAATAGCAGTATAGCAGCAACTTTCTGCCCCTGTAAAGACTGTGTGATCTCTCCCTATATTCTCCAGGTCTCCAACACACTGTGACTGACTGCATATATTACTAAATGTAAATATAGCCATTATCAGCAGCAGTACAGCCTAATGATAATATAGACAAGACTTTTTGTCTCTGCAAACACTCTCCCTTTCTACTCTTTCTGTCCAACACGCAGTGAGTGTGTATGTGACTCACTGTAAATATAGCAGTTTTCAGCAATCAGCAGCAACAACTAGCTCTACCTGCAAAGACTTTGTGACCTATCCCTGTCTGCTCCAAGATTATGCAACACACACTGAGTGTGTACGTGACTCACTTCAAATATAACAGTTTTCAGCAATCAGCAGCAATAACTAACTCTCTCTGCAAGCAATCGGTGCTCTTCTTGCATTCATTCTATGATGTATCCCTATCTGATCCAGGTCTGTCCAACACACAGTGAATGTTTATGTGACTCAATATAAATATAGCAGTTTACAGCAATCATCAGCAGCTATCTCTCCTTGCATACACTCTATGATCTATCCCTTACTACTCCATGTCTCTTCCTACACAAACTGACAAAAGGCTGCTGAAACCCTGACTTTTGAAGGGAGGGGGCTAGCATATAAGAAAGCCCCAATGATTGGCCCTTCTAGGCCCCGTGATCACAATTCAGAAGCCAGGAAGTGCATATTTGGCAACTGGTTGCTATAGATGAAAAGGATGCATAACTTCGCATTTTCTCAAATGACTTGGGTTCAGGTCAAATTCATGTTAGATTCAAAGCTCACCCTTACACCTTACCAGCGCACCACAATGCACATGGGTTTCAGTGCACCACCATTCACAGTTGTGAACCATCAGTGAATTTTGGTTCATTGCATTGAAAAAATATATACATCCTTTAAAACATTCCATGCATTGTGGTGAATGGGATGCCTTACCGGAATGCGTTTTTTTCTGGTAAAGCGTTATGCATTTCTTAATACTGCTTTACATGACACAACATTTTATTGCTTTGCTGTTGCTCTATTGCTGGATCTGCAGTTGAATGATTGATTTCTAATAAGTAAATGGTCACTGTATGTGTTGCTTGCTCCACCTAGAGGATTAACTAGTAATGGGTAGTAGACAAGTGCGATTCGTTTCGTTCCGAATCGAAATTCGGACGAATTTTCGGAAATTCGGACATTCGGATGTATCCGAATTACAGACATAACGAATGCAAACGAATCCGAATTTCCATTTCCGAAATTCGGTAGCGGTAGTTCGAACGTTCGTTTCGTTTTCGGTTCTTATTAGTTTCTTATTAGTTTCGTTCGTTGGAGCAAAGTGACATTAGAGAAGGAGAAAAACATTTTTTCCCCCTCAAATGTCACTTTGCTGCAAACGAACGAACGAAGCGAATAAGAAACGAATAAGAACCGAAAACGAAACGAACGTTCGAACTACCGCTACTGAATTTCGTCCGAATCCGAATTGACTTTCACACCCGAATCCCGAAAAACGAAATAACACAAATCCGAATTTAAAACGAAACTAAACAAATTTTTAGCTGCCTCAGCTAATTTAAAATGAAGAAAGATAGTAGGTATTATAAAATGGTTGCACCTTGGCTAAAGTGGGGTACAGGCTATAAAGTTTGCTGAAAGGAGAGTGTTGACACAAACTTTGGAAATCCCCAAAAACCCCTGTGATATCTCTGGTTCCAAAATAATAAATACACTTTTTTAGTACGTATCTAATATAGAAAACATGGTTGGATAGGTTAGAGACAAACGTAGTGGGTTGTTAGACTTTTAAAGACTTAACAGGATGGCACTCCTTACAGCAATTGGACCTTGATTAGTGGTCGTGGTGCTCGTAGTGATTACATGGATGGTGCCGTGTTTTACAAAATGGTAAAGATGGAGTACACCAGCACTCAGTTGAAAGCATTCAGTTATTTTGCTTTTTTATTGAAGAAACGTGTCACATGCATCAATTAGCCAATGTTTCGGAGCCACGCAGGGTCCCTTCTTCAAAGCGACATAGTGACAACTCTATGTCGCTATGTCGCCTTGAAGAAGGGACCCTGCGTGGCCCTGAAACATTGGCGAATTGACACTTGTGAAATGTTTCTTCAATAAATAAGCAAAATAATTGAATGCTTTTGACTGAGTGCTGGTGATGTCCATCTTTACGATTATGTATTCAGGTCAGTCTAGTAAAGAAATGGTTAAGAATCGGCACCTTTTGTAAGTTCAAAAACAGGTTTGTTTTTTTAATTATTTATCCTGCACACAGTTAATTTATGAGGCCAAAGATTCATTTCTCTATGTGCATAAAATATTTATAGTGACAAGATAATGCCATTAAATCCTACAACACCCTTTTAAAGTAATTTTCTTCCTAGGTTCTTGAAAGTTTTAAATCCAAAGGGAATGGGGTTCTTCTTTTGCAGCAACTCTGATTGGCGTTGATTTCTAGATAGCATTCCATCTCACTCACAAACAATCTCAGACTTTTAGAATCTTACTTAAAGGTTCTGAACATAAAATAAATATGATATCATCTTAATTAGCAAGACGGAATACAACCTCAAGAAAGCAATAGTTTTAGTAAATAATCTAAGGAGTCATATAAAGTCACTAAGCCAAGGTACTAGTATAATGATTTAAAAATTAAAGAATTAATCAGCTATAGAAGAACTAGTACAGTACAGACAATATATTGGTTTGATTTGGTTTCATTGGGAAGAAAAATAGTAAAATATTGGTAAATGTCACCTCCACAGTCATCTGAATACAAAATGGGCCTAGGGATTTTTTTTAACTTATTCCCAATTCTTTGAAGAGTCTGCAAGGCAAAGACCCAGTTTACAATACTTAGGAATTCATTCCTAAATCATTGTCTGATATTTAGAGATAGCAAGTTTTCTCAAATCCCTGGTGCACCACTAATATAATGACTTCTGTCTCTACTGAGAGAATGAAGCAGCAGTAAATCTAATAGGAAAGTCTCTACGGGATGATGTGTGTGTAGCACCCTGTAAGCAGCAGTGCTTAATTAAATTTAGTTGCTGTCAGATTGTATTCAGTCTGATACTTATCTAATAATCTATGCTCATTTGGAGAGGACATAAATATTCGGGGCAGACCATGTGATCTTCTTTTTCTCCTTTGGGCCCTGCCTGGGGAAAGGCTGCCCCAGCTTCATGTAGTAGATTAGACCAAATGCTTTTCAACATTGGGGGTACCTTGCAAGGAGGGACAGCAAAGTATTTCCCCCTTTAAAGGCACATTGTCTCAATAATGAGGGCCTCTTTACTATATACAATTGCCCAAAAGTATGTGGGGGTTGTTAAGAGGGACTTTTAGGAGAATCTGTAAGCCCCCATTTTATTAAAGAGATATCCACCCCTTACCCCTTCCCACAAAGAGTTAAATGAAAATAAACACACCAACATCGTGGAAACATTTTTTTAATAACAACACACAAATAACTACAAAAAACAAAAATGTTTTTAATGTTTCCCCCTCCCCACACCCACAATGTAAATTCATCAAGAATCAGGTCATCTAGGGTTATAAATCCATCCTCAATCGCTGTATCCAGCGATTCAAGTCCTTGTTATTCACAATGACCTGACAACTGCCAATGTTAAGCTGCCACACTACTGTTGAAAAATGACAGATTCCCGGAACTGTGCCAATATAGACACAGTGCCTGAGTTCCCGGGTGACATCATTGCCCAAATATGGTCATAAAAATATTTGGTCAATGATGTCACCTATAGCAACGGGTGGTGCAATTAGCTGTTTCTGGGGATTAGAAAAGATTTCATTAGTACCCTGAGAAAGCTACAGCATGATAATGGGAACATTGTGTCGATTCTAGACCATAAATATTATGGTTAATGGATATGTGAATATTGCTATAAACATTTTGGTAAGAAGAGAAAAAAATCCAAAGTTTAATAAAAGAGTTAAAGTTAAATTACAGAGATTAATGTTTTTATACACAATTTAGCTGGATGGTCAGACTAACTTTGCATTATATTATTTATGTATATATTGAAAAAGATATCACTACCTTGTGTTCTTTTGCTAAACTTATGAAGAAATGTTTATTGTAAAAGCACTCTATTGTGCATGATGTTTTGTTTCCTATGCTAAAGGTCTCATTATGTCAATATATATTGAAGGGGTCAGCTTCAGATATAGAACTTGCAAGGAGGTAGTCCAGATGCCAAAGTGCGTTTAAGGGCTTCCTGCCCTTCCTGTCACTCGCTGCATTAAACACAAAAGCAAATGAGTTTCCCATATAGGGGTCTATGTCAGTCCAGTCCAGTGCACAACAAAAACAATTACCCTCCAGACTAATTAGCCGTTACCCCTAGACTTAGAATCCCACCCCCCTCCATTTGCTACTGCCTGCCCTTCCCACTGCATTGTTGAAGGACAAGCAGCTTGTTTTATTTTTGCAAAGGGTCTAAGTGGAATTTAGGCCTAGGACATTTTAATGTCAAGTAGTACCCAGGTTACATTGCCATCCTTGTTCATTGTAGGAATGGTCCTACCAGAAAATCTGACAAGTTTTTCAAAAATTAAAAAAATGCTAATTATTATAGTCAGTCTACAGTATACATAATGCTGAAAAAACCCTACAAAAATACTTACGGCCTCAACACACAGAACCTTTGCCGGTCACTTTAGGCATGACTGACCTTTTTTTTTTTTTAAATGAAGTGGAATGGTGGGCAGTCTATGGCTGGATGATTATGCACTAATTTTGCTGCTGTCTGCCCTTCCTCCTGGCCCTATGATTTTTCTCCTCCATTTGCTGATGCCTGCCATTCCCCCTGTGGAAGGGTGGGCAGCCTATGGCTGTAAGTTTTCCACATGCAGCTATGCCTCCAGTATGGGGATCCAGCCACTATAAAGAAATGTGGCAAAGAGATTCATTGTACCATCTCCTCACAGGGGAGCATTTTGGGGTCACACTTGGATGGTGGAAGATGATCCCCTGAGATGTTCCCTGGTATTGGGGAGAAGTGACACTTTAGACCTCACACCGACTGCCTTCTCCTCCTCACCACCAGCACCCCAACATGCCTCCTCCCTGCCTGTACTCCAGTACTCTTGCTCCTTACTGACAACACCCCAACTTCCCTCTTGACCGCTAGAACCTCAGTCCTACTTCTTATATTCCTCCTCTGGCTCTGGCTTTTGGCATTTCAAATGCTGATGGAGGGCAGGAAGGGCCTTCTGAAGGGCCTTAATTGCATCTTATGTGCTTTAGATCAAAGTAATGGTGTCTGATACCTGACACTGGTGAAGCACAGGCAACAAAGTTGCGTAAGCAGTGTGTTTGGCCAATGCTGGCATTAATACACTGGGCAGGGGGAGATTTTTGTGTGTGAACTGGCCCTAAGGGATAACAGGCAAAATATTCCAATGATTCCTCATAGCCATTTGGAAAGATAATTGATGGATTAGCCAAAGAAGAGGAGTAGGAGGACAAAAAGGGTTTATAAGAAACACTATAAAACCAAGTGGCTGCTTTGTGACTTTTAGGAGGCGGAAAAGGGTACATAAGCAGCACAGTTAAAAAAAAGTTGTTGCTCTGCACCCCTGAGTAGGGTAAGGAATAAAAGGGCACATTGGCAGGCACAAAAAAAGGGGCTGCTATGCGCCCTTGAGAAGAAGGAGAAGAAAAAGACACATTAGCACAGCCAAAAAATGGCTGCTATGTGCCCTTGAGAAGGAGGGGAAAAAGGGACAGGAGATTTCTGCTAGATTATATGGGAGTTTCAGTGCACAGAACTTGGCCAAATAAATGTTATGGCTGCTATGTGCCCTTGAGTAGCAAGAGGAGGAAAAGAGTGCATTGACAGGCCCAACAGAAATGGCTGCTATACTCTCTTGAGGAGGAGAAGGAGGAAAGGGGCATATTAGCATTACTCTACAATAAAAAAGCAGCATCCATGCACTCTTCAGGAGGAGGACTGCTTTTTTATGCCAAATTGGCTCACTGATATGCTGCTTCCCCCATGTTCTTTGGTGCACAGTTATGTGTTTGCTAATGCATGTGGTACCCAAATAGCTGGTAAAATTATCACAGCTAATGCACTGTGAGCAGAGGCTGCAGACCACAACGGTGTTATCAGTCGCAAATACAATTGTAGAGATACCCTGGCAGGAGCCCTGGAAGGACTTCAACTCACTGATATACATATGACTTAAAGTGGGCTTTATTAACAAAACTAAAGCTTTCCAAGTAAATAAAGTTTTGTTAAATATCAGAACAAAGTGATAATACAATATATTTATGCATTTAGAACTGTACATGGTTGTAGAAAAAATGTCAATATATACAACACTACTGTAGGGTGCCACCAGAGCTAGGGGGCCTATCGAAGAATAACAGAGGCCCTAACTAAGCCACTGGCAAGTAGGTCTTTGAGAGTCTACCAGCATTGGAGTCCTAATTCTCCTGCTGCTCAAACAGAGTAATGTAAACACAGGCAGGCAATAGGTCTCTCACCACAAAAGATGGTACAGATCGGTCCCCCAAAGGTCAAATAAAAGGTCAGCCACCCTCCAAACCTGGGGTCCCCCCTTTCAAGCCAGCATCCATTCAGCAGTAGCCCTCTCCATAATTGTTTTTCTTTCTGTTTCTATATTAAAATGCTAAATAAAATATGAAAAAAGTACATAACTGGGAATGGAAGTTGGACCAGACAGGGACCAGAAATGGTGGGGTGACCACATAAGAGGAGGTAACAGAGGAGACCTTCCGTGATTTGCCATACACTGAAATATGCACATATAGTGTATCAGTGGTTAAGGTATTTTCCTCAAAATTGACAAACATGCAAGGTGTACCATACATTATCCATAAACAGAGAAACTTAGGATAAAAATCTCTCTATTTATGGTAAATGTATGGTACAACTACAAGGGATGTGGTGTCATTACATCCTGAACCAGTGACAGCATATACATTAACAGATCCCATAATGCAGGTTGGTAAGTGTCCTGTAATTAAGGAATAAAGAAAGCGAGGGACTAGTGGGGTCAGCAGTGTCATAGTAATGGACAACAGTAAGTGATCCTTACTACAGTTCTGGAGAGTCTACTGATAATAGTTATGAATCAGCTGAAGAAAAGAAAGTTTCTCAATCTGATCTATGAATAATGAATGAGCTGTTTAACGTACTACAAAGCAACATGTGTCAACATATGACAGCTCATGTGTTCCAGTGCACAGTGTTGTGGTGTGAACAAGCCCTAATAGTTTTGTTTTTTTTAGGGCTTGTTCAAACCAAGTCTGGAGAAGATCTGCACGCATTTCTGCACAAGCGTGCATATGCGTTTGAATGCATTTTGACATGTTTTTGATGCATTCCAGTGCGTTGTTTTTTGGTTTGGTTTTTTGTCAGTACATCAGGACAGAGTGGTCTTGAGACCTCCTTTAGAATTGAATTTTCTAGCCAAGATAATGTCCCAATTCGGATATGGAGTAGTGTCGCCCAGTCTTGTTGCCAAAGCCACAAATAGAAGAGGAAAACCATTGGTAACACTCTTGATCCAAAAAGACTCTTTCTGATTCATTTGGAAAGGGCAGCTTTGATCAGGGTGTTTGACAAGCTTTTCATCCTGTCAACAGCCGCAAAAAAAAATCAGTCAGTCTCGACTATAACAATGGCATGGCTTTTGGGGATCCCCAGGAAACCTTAGGGGTCATTCAACCAGAGGCATGGCAGCTTTCTGGACATTGGCATTGGGCATGCCAGCGGATATCAACTGGTCATATCAGAATATTTTTGTCAGCCAGGCTGGATACGGAGTCGATCTCTCATTGTGATTACTAGATAATCTTTTATAGCTATGCAGCTTACAATTGTGGTGACATGATGAGGCACCTGGAGAATGCAAAATTCCTAACAGATAGTTGCCATATTTTTGCATTCTTGGAGCCTCACCATGTCAACAATGCCCCCTAACCCAAACCCCCCAATAACAATGTTATTGTTATTGGCTGCATATGGGGGAGATCTTTATAGCTACTTAAAGAGGCCATCCTAGGTCTTGGAGGCAGTTCTCAACCCAATCAGGGTAACATAGCGAGGCACCATGAAAGGTAAATATCTGTTAAGAATTCTCTGTTACGATACAATAACACAGCACACTGACCGACTTGTCACCCTAATGCATTCTTATGGAATAAGTCAAATTTGTGGATTAAGTCAAACTTGCAAAATACAGTACATTTTAAAAGACTGTTTTCCTTACTTAACTTAGAAACCATATTACAATTTGCCAGAAAAACTCAATGTATTACCTGCTGGTACATCAGAATAGTAATTGTTATAACAAACACATAATGGGATACAGCTACGTGTAGAAGAGTAGTAATAGAATTATATATTGTTTTGTTGGCTTACTTAAGATTTTTTTTGCAAAACCCTGCTTACCTGTATTATGTATGCAGGCATCAAGTGGATCAGAAAAATACACCTTTTGTATTACATGGTCTGTTTAGTTCTCACCTTCTGGGATTTCGTAGTGGTGTTACCTGTATGTGTTGTAAAGGTTCCCATCATTTACCTTAGCTGCACATCTGAGGGGTTTATTCTCACATCAGTGTAAACACTAAACACTGCTGTTTTTGGCAAGCCCACTGATGTCAGCAGTATTAGCAACCGGCTATAGCATCCCTAGGCTTCTTCAGGTCTTTACAAGTCAGCCTGACATACAGATGCATCAGCCTGAGAATGAAAGAGCCCAAATACTGCAAGATACAACTCAACCTACATGATTGGAGGAAAAAGTGTGTGTTACCTGGGTAACAGCTGAAACCAGCTGAAATTGTTGTCACCTCAAAAATAGCTGAGCCACATTACAAGTCGTGATCCATTTAGACTGTGCAAGACATCGCCTATAGAAAACCCAACCGTAGCACTGACAGACTTTAAATAATACTTATTATCTTGATTCTAAAACTTTTTAATTCATCACCTGTATTGTAAAACTCTATTTCTTTCCATTAAAAATATTAAAAGAGGAAATAAATCTCAAATCTTAGCACTTTTCTGAAAAATTGTCTAAGACTTATTGTGATATGAAAACAAATAGAAAACAAATAATGTTCCCTTAGCCCATCATCAACATTCAGTGACTTTTTGTCATACATTTCCCAATAAAAAAGTAGGTTTGCTGACATGCCTGAGCTTGGCCCATTCAAACCTTTGCGTGTTAAAGTGCTTTTATGCACTGATGCACCATGCATTAGGGCAGCTTATTCACAATGAAAGGGTCCTTATTGTGCCTCAATTCATCAAATAACATACTTGCACTATTTTTAGCAATGCAGAGCACCACAACACACAGAGCATTTACATCTGTGTGGTGTGGTGCTATAACGAATAACGAAAGCATGTTTGTCTTTCTGTATATGTGTGTTGAGGTGCCATTAAGATAGAATGGCAATGTCGCACAATGTACGTATTCAGTGTGCATAGCGTTTTCCTGAACACTAACCTCAATTCCAAGCAATGGTGTGAGTTCAGTCTAAGTAGTACATCCTATCAAGGGTATAAGAGCATAGTAGTTCATGCAGCTACCAAGGAGCCAAGCTGTACAAGTGACCCAGGACAGTCTGGCTGTATATTGATTCACACTAGTAAGTAATAGCTCTGGGAAATAATTAGGATGAAATGAGAGCAGAAACAATTCAGGCAGATCTATTGTATTGCTGTGAAAGCAGTTGACAAGCTGCCACGTTAGTTTTTTTTATCATAGAATACCCAGGGCCTCAGTGGTGCATTTTCTTTACTGGCAATGTTTAGCATGTTAGTTTATATTTCTTAATGTATTATGTTCAATGATAAAAATGTGTCTTAATATTTTTTAAACAGGTAAACCTAATCTAGGCACTGTGGTCTCTGAAAGTTTTTCATTTATAGCCATTCTGCTAACAGTAGACCTGAATGCCTCAGAGTAGGGACACACCTCCCATATGGCTCACAACTCAGAGTAATGTGTAATTCTATATTGCTTCATACAGATTCTCAACACAATCTCTATACGTATTCAATGTTTTCTATAGGCTCACAATCAGAGTGACACTTGTTTCTACATTGCTTCATACAGAATCATATTCATTAGATACTTGCGATATAGTTGAACTATAGCAGTGGCTTCATATGTCCAGGTATATGTAACAGGTCCAAGCAGTGCTGCAATTGGAGAGAAGGAGACGTCAACAGCCTCAGGTGAAGTGGATGCACTAAGAGATTTTAGTGAGTTTCTTAGGAGCAGGGGAGCTGGTTCAGGTGATTTCACGGCCAAGCTGGAACTGTGGAGCGGAGATGTGGCAGACAGGAGATAAGTAGGGCTAGGATAAGGTAAGCGGTCTGGTACAGGCAATGCTCAGCGTCTTCTCACAAATTGAGAAGATGCCGACCATTTGAATTCATGCGGCTTTAAGCTGGAGACTGACTGAGGAGGGGTGGAGCTGTGTGATGCAGCCGAAGAGGGCGGCGCCCAATACAAGTCCCGGAGTGCTGCCCGCTGCGTTTATGACACTGGTCAGTTAAACATCAATAGTATGCAAATTGTTTGAGCGAATGATCTACAAGATTTTAACTGTGATAATGGATATCATAAGATATTAGAAAATGTATCTTGTACACACTGGAAATTAGGCAAGGGGGACATGATTGTAATGTACAATTATGGTTGTGATAATATCAGTAATAAAAGTTTTACTGTAAACTCACTAAAGGAGACAAGAGGCCACTACCTAAAATTGGTGGAAAAAGGTTTAACCACAAAATGTGCAGGGGATTCTTTTCTGCTACAGTGGTTAAGTTGTGGAACTCTCTTCCACAACCGGTGGTATCAGCAGAGTTTATCAACTCATTCAAGAACCATTTATATACTTTTCTCTGAGAAAAAAACATACAGGGGTACAGGTACTCTTAAGCCCTTGCTGTCCGCCCATTGTAAAAATACAGCGGGATGGCGGTTGCACGTACATGTACGTGATTTTCTTTCTGCTCGTGCGCGCCCCCTAGCAGGAGCAGGCAGCATCCCGTCGAGAATGTGAACAGCCGTTACTGGCTGTTACATACAAGCATTCGGCCAGCTCTATAGCCAGCCAATCACTTGTATGACTATGCACAGTGCAGCTCCCCCGCTACACATAGTACATATCGCCGCAAACGTCACAGTGTGAGCAATCATTTTAGGCCCATTAATCACTGATAACACTAAACTGATGAGTGGTAAAAGCTTTTAAAGCGTCACTTATGGCCACTTTTAGGCATGGTAGTGTTTTGCGATTTCGCGGGCACATGTCATTTTAAAGCTTGACATGTTTGGTTTATATTTACCCGACGTGACCCCATCTTTTATATTTCACCAAAAAATTGGGTGCTGATAAATGTTTTATAACATAAAGTAGGGAAAACTGTTTTTGTTTTCAAAATTGTCGGTTCTTTTTTTATTATATAGTAAAAAAATTAAACCCCCAGTGGTGATTAAATACCACCAAAATCAAGCTCTATGTGTCCCCAAAAATGGTATAAAATTAATTTCAGTACAGCGTTGCATGACGGAATAAATGTCAGTCAAAGTACCGCAGCGCTGAACACTGAAAAATGGCCTCGACAGGAAAGGGGTTTAACGCCCCGGTCACCAAGTGGTTAATGACTAGTACATACAGATAAAACATGCACACGTATACACACACAAACTCACATGGATTGAACTCGATGGACTTTTGTCTTTATTCAACCTCAAAGACTATATAACTATGAATATGGAGGTTTCCGCTGACATGTCTGATGAATCAAACGCACAGTCCATGCAATATCTGCTTTCATATGACTGCTACACACAGCCACTTCTCTGTTCTGAGAGTAAGCCCTGATCTTCAGACTAGGTCAGCTGTTTACAGAAATTCAAATATCCCAGAATGTAACTCATTTGTGTATTGCATCAGAACATGCAGTGCTCCAGCATCCAGCTGAGCATTAAACTGGTGGAGAAGTTTACAGACATAGATTCCTTGTATATCCAAAGAAACTGTCTTTTGTGCCCTAATCGTTTCATCTCTACAAATATATCACCCGCTACTAAATCACTCCACTGAGAAGTGAATATTTCTAATGATTCCTCATTAGCCTGACATACCAAAATGGCTTTTTTAATGTAAATACTGTCAGGAATTTGGACAAAATACCTTATTATTAGCTTCTCAGGCATAATGGCCTCTTTTGTCTTCAAAGAAATAATGTTTCTGTAACCCAGAGAAGCCTTGAGATGTTCCCGGTGAAGAGAGTTGAAAGGTGGAAATCTCTTATTAAGACATGTGATTAATGTAACGAGGCAAGAACAAAGATAGAAATTATCTGGAGATGGTTTCTAGAGAAGTTCAGAAACATGTAGAAAGCCTTTCGTTTTAATGCTGCATTTATTTCAGTTTGTAACTGTGCTGTGTCAGTTGAAAAGCACAGCATAATGGGCCCTATTTCCGAAAAGAGAATGCAGAGTAAAACTGCAATGAACATAATTGGTATGCTTTTCATGCAGGGTTGGCAGGAGTGTATAATCCCACAAATGATCTAGTAGTCTGCTAAGTCTGCTTAGTTTATAGTTTAATGGAAAACAAAACACAACAACTATTTTAGATTGTAAGCCCTCAGGGACAGGGCCCTCCTTACCATCTTGTCTTGAATTGTATTGTGATTGTAATGTCTTCCTTATATTGTAAAGTGCTGCTCAAACTGTTGGCGCTATATAAATCCTGTATATTAATTAGATTGTAAGCCCTCAGGGGCAGGGACCTCCTTACCATCTTGTCTTGAATTGTGTTGTAATTGTAATGTCTTCCTTATATTGTAAAATAGCAAAAGGTTTTCCTGGCACACTCACAAGCTAGCATGTAAAAGAAGTTGTCTCACACTAAGGGTAAAACCACCTTACTGTAAAGCTGGTGACGAATTGATGAGTTAGTTTGTCATCTGTTTTGCTTGACTGTTCTGTCCCTTTAAGAAAAAGTATCGGTAATTGGTATCGGCAAGTACATGGGGGGATGTACTTGTACTTGTACTTGGGCCTGAAAAAGTGGCATCGGGACATCCCTAATAATAATATTATGTAACAAGCACCATGAAACATGCACTATAGTTGTTTTATCTTCATTTTTGTGAGCTTTGTGAAAACAGTACATCTCAGCAATAAATGCACCTTTTTCTGACAACACAGAGCTTTTGTGTGGACTGAGTGGTGTCGGCTCTGCCCAGTGTCTTTTGCTAAACTACTTACATTTAGACAACTGACCTACCAGAATGTCTTTGGAGTATGGAAAGAAACTCAGGCAAGAATGGGGAGAACATGCAAACTCTGTGCAGATAGCATCCTGGCCAAACCTGGAAGCTCAGTGCTGCAAGACACAAGTTCTAACCACTGAGCCACCATGCCACCCACTGAGCCACACTTTTTTTGCATGGTTAAAGTAGAACTGAACCCTGGAAACAGTGCTCAAAAGGAAGGCATGGAACAAAGAATATACAGAAGGGAGAATAATGAGTAATACAATAGTGACATTAGCAGATCTCACTCCAAATCTCCTGAGACTAGCAGTCAAAAAGCATTCTAGGGTGAGGGCGGACAAAACAGAGCATTTTGACAAGTACTTGTACGGGGGTTGGTTGCGGGGTGGGGGGGTGCAAAAATTTAACTTTGCCTGTGTTGGCAAGAATCCTAGCACTGGCCCTGATTCTGCCTTAAGTTCTCACTGCAGATATACAGCTATGGGGCTGGGGCACAGGAGTTTTTCGGGAGAAATTCAAGCCAAAAGACAGTTATAATGGTACTACATGGGCAAAAATCACATTTTCAGATATCTTCTAAAGCCTTGGTTCTCAACTGGTGGGTTGTGTCCCAAAAGTGGGTCGTGACCCCATGTTCAGTGTGTTGCGACCCTGTGTTCAGTGGGTCGCCCGGGGCCTTACACTTTTCTAGGTGAGAGGCTCCTCAGCTTCCCCCTAGTGCAGCACTGTCTATTCTCGTGCCAAGCAGCCATTCAAAATATGCTGCCCAGCGCCGAGTGTCGGATTGAGGTGGGGTGGGCTGGGGTTATGACTGTGAGGGAGCTCCATCCATACGTGCATTGTGAACAGATCCCTCGCATGTCCTGTACAGATGCCTGGACTGGAATGACGTCACATTACGGCTCCCGGAACCTGGCTGAGGATCCACTCCAGGTCACGTAAGGTAGGGAAACTGGGTGGACCTATGTGTGTGTGAGAGTGTCTGTAAGTGTGTGAGATTGTGTCTGTGGTTGTGTGTGTCTGTCAGTGTTTTTGAGGGCCCATTCACACTAGTACAATGTGCAGTGCAGTGAATAGTCCAGTGCGATTAACGCACTGTACCACACAATCGCACCTACTACGAGTTCAGGTGTGGGAGGTGCATTGCATTGTCATTCATTTGAATGGCACCCCAAATGCACACAGTTCAATCGCCCGCACCAGTGCAGTGCGACTTGGGTCGTGACTTAATGACCAAGGACAAATGTAGGTCCCGAGGTTACACAGGTTGAGAACCACTGCTCTAAAGCATAGTAATCCTGTACTTTTTACATCCACTTTAAATGAGAACTATGGGGTTAAGTCTTTTCCCCATAGTTCTCCTTAGGGTAATGGGAGGACACAAACTAGCGTCCTCCCGTCACCCAAGGCTCAGTATACCGTGAGCTGTAGCTCGCGGTATACTGAGACACCGTAGTATACCGCGAGCAGCTGCTCGCGGTATACTGAGACGCCGCAGCTGAACCTAATCCCGACAATTGTGTCGGGATCCGCCCAGCTGCGTGACTGACAGCTGGCTCTGCCTATCTAAAGGCAGAGCCAGCTGTGCCCGCCCCCTCCCCCGTCCGTTCCACCAGTCAGCTCTGGCGGATCGGAGCGGGGAGGGGGGAATCCAGCCCTTCCCCTGTCACGGCAGAGAGGCGTGACAGGATCGAGAGGTGAGCGAACGCCGCTATCTGTTCGCTCACCTCCCGATCTACTGAGCCGACCTGTGACAGTCTCATTGTCACAGGTCGGCTAGAACTATGAGGTGAGTGAAAATCACTCACCTCATAGTTCTCCTTTAAGTAAAAGAGACTTTGGCATGTTTTGATCATTTGCATTTAGAATTTGTAGAGGTACATCTGTTACATACTTCCCTAATTCTTACATCTATGGGGATGTAATGTACAGGTGCAGCCAGGATATAATTAAACACCAGAGGCCATTGCCATTGAATTCAGTCATATATACTGTATGTATATGTATACATATCTGTGCAAAAGGGCAAACAGGATAAGTGCACTTTGTCTTATCATGCATGTATCCTATACCAGAAACATACACTGTTCACAGCATATTCTGCTGTGATTCTGACCTTTAATATCATGTCTGTCACTCACTGCTGCGTCCAGTGCACTTATCCTTTAAAACACATGGTGGTGGCTACTTCTGTGCATTTAAAGGGTCAACTGCTCAGCTGATTTAGATTGCTATCCCTTGAACTGGAAAATCTCTGTACAGGGTGAGGGAGAAAGTGTGTATGTCACATGGAGTACTGACTTTTAATCAGGGATCTCATTATATTAACAGAAAGCAATCAAAATTATGCAAAATTGCTATTTTACAAAAAATAGCTTTTTACAAACAAATTGCTATTGTAGTGTAGCACCTATTCTGTATACACATCAGGGACTTATTCACAAAGCTAGCCGTAGGATGAGCCGTAGCTCCAGCTGATCCTTCAGCTAGTTTTGGCCACTAGAGCCCTTCGAAGGGCTATTCACTTTAGCCCGTACAGCTGCCAAAGTTGGCCGAGCAGCACAGTGGAGCCGAAGGCATATGCTTCGGCTTGACTGAGCCGAGGTGCAACCCGAAGTGATCCAAATGGCGGGCCATTGGCCGGCTGAAATCCTCGCAACTGACAGCTGGGCAAAGCCGCCCAGTTGCAAAGAAAATCTGTCATTGCAACTGGGCGGAGCCAGCCGTGAGATCATGGCCGGCTCCACCAAGTTGTTATTTATTGGCCGGGACCTGCTAGAAGACTCTAGCAGGTCCCGGCCAATAGGAAACAGTTGGGCGGAGCTAGCTGCCACTGCTAGCTCCGCCCGATTGTTTCTTTCTTTTTTTCTTTTTTCAATGATCTTTATTTTTCTTTTTTCATTGATCTTCATTTTTGTTTTTTCAATGATCTTCATTTTTTTACTTTTTAAAAAAATATTTAATTTTTTTGTGTGGAAATCTTTATTTATTTTTTAAGATGTATCATTTATTTACCTTTTTAAACATTTTTCTTCTTTTCTTTTTTTTTTTGCTACTTTTTGCACAAATTTGCTACTCTGCTCAATACCACGGAGGTACCGAGCAGAATAGCCAAGCAGAATGCAACTTCGCGGCATTCGGTTATTATACTTCGCCTTCCCGAAGGTCATTTGTCGGGCCAGAAGGATTGTGGCCACTTTATGCATATAAATATTTACTTATTTCATTATAGTCAGAGCCCTAGAGGCATTGCTGCCTCCAGGACTCTGACTACAGCTATCTACAATGCAGGTGAAAGGTCAGATGGGAGGTTATTCTCTACAGCCAGGGGAAAAGGCAGGCAGCAGCACAAATTAAAAGTAGAACTCTATAGCATAGGCTGTCCATAAATAAGAACAGTCCAAATACAGTAAAAAAAAAGACAGGTAACTGTAAAAGAAGACATGGGCAGTCCCGGATTCCCCACAAGGCCACCAAGGCCCGACCTCGGGGCGGCACGTAGCAGAGGGTAGGGGGTAAAGATCCACACCAGAAGTACCAATATATTAACAGTAAAAAGGTGAGAAAGGAGCAGATAGGCCCAATAAAGGATGAAAGCGTGAAGCTAGTCACAAACGACAAGAATAGGGCCTAGGCGCTGAAAGCTTTTTTCTACGCATGAAACTTTTGGATGATTTCTTAAGGGACCGTAATATACAGGGGTACGGGTACTCCTAGAATGAGATCCTAATAGGTTGGACTTGATGGACTAATGTCTTTATTCAACCTCAAATACTATGTATGTAACTATGTAACATGTGGCTCAACTCTTGCTCACTTCTAATGGGTTTTGCATTCCTTAGTGTATGGGAATGCAAAACCTGCTTAAAGCAGGTCAAATGCAAGTCAGAAGAAGATCTACTGCAGGTCAAATGCACCTATCAATCAATTTGGAATGATCTCAAAAGCGTTTCAAATGGAAGCCACTGACACAAACCCAAAGCCCACCACCACAGGCCCTTAGGATGGTGATGGCATTAAGAATATATATTTCATGGATACCTGAAATGCACTTGCACATATCAGGAGGTGCTTTATGAACCTAATATAATATGTTGGAGATAGACTGGCATAGATTAATTACAGTATATATTTGGTCTTCTAGCACATACTCTCTTGTTTACATTATTAAAAAGAAACATTTTATTCTCATGCAGCATTCCATTAATCATGGAATTTTATATTGCAACGTCTGTCACTGGCATGGATAGCCTGACTTTAAATATTTCATGTATGTTTTAATTACAATAAAATTAATAATATTAGTTTTTATATCTACAGTATGTTTTTTATTGGTTTTAAATAATTTACCAGAAAGAAGGATGTTTATACTGGAACAGACAGAGGGGAGGGGAAATACTAAAGAGAAAATGTTCAGATTAATTAACTTTTTTCTTTCAGGGCCTTCTTTCGCACTGTTTGCCAAACTAAGCTGGAAATTGAGAGGACACATCACAGGACACTAACTGCCACTTTCCCATCCAATGAGAGTGTGTCAGTAGCCAATAAGGTATTTTATTGCAGAGGGGAACAGACTTGGCAAGTCTAAATAAGTCAAGAATCCAGGCCTTAGTAAAATAGGTGAAACTAGTTTTATAGAGGTATGCAGAGAAGCATTTTGTGGCCAACATGCATAATAGTGGGCATACTGTAGTGTCCATTCTTAGGTAGGACTTTTAAATGGCTGGCAGATTTCAATGCCTCACAATGTTTTAGAGGATAAAGAGGGACACCTTCCAGAACAATGTACTTAGGCAGTGGACACACCCTTGCCACACCCCTAGTTATGCAACCCAAAGTGGGCCAAACGGCCGGCCGCTGGCCGACTGAAATCCTCGCAACTGACAGCTGGACGGAGCCAGCTGATGAGATCACGGCCGGCTCCACCAAGTTGTTATTTATTGGCAGGTCCCGGCCAATAGGAAACAGTTGGGTACAGCTAGCTGCCACTGCTAGCTCCACCCAATTCTTTCTTTTTTTATTTTTTCAATGATCTTTATTTTTTTTATTTTTTTTCATTGATCTTCATTTTTGTTTTTTATTTTTTCAATGTTCTTCATTTGGATGTGGTAAAGGTACTAGCCATTAGGGTACCACATGAGGAAGCACATTATTCTGCAAAGCTTGGTGGGAGCATGTTGGCAGCAAATGGCCTGCACTTCTCCCCCTCATAGTTCCTCACTTTCCACATCTTTCCCCTCTGTAACATTTTACTGCTGCATCAGTTGCAACATCTGTAGACTGTAGTGGCTGGGAGGGTCATCTCGCAAGGGGTTTCAGAGGCTCAGGGTGCACCACATCAAATGGGGAAGAGGGCCATGGGACCATGTTCAGTAGGGTCAAGTGAAGAATTGAACCTATGCAAATGTTTCCTTCCACCACCCCCCTTCCTTTTCAGCAGCATTCTTCACCTGGCAGGTGTCCCTTCTGTAGCTGCTGGACCAAAAGAAAAAGTCACAAAATCACCCCACACCCAGCATCGTAATGCCAGCCTAACCAATCTGTCATCTTTGCAGCTTCTGCCATTACAGCTCTTAAAACTAGCCCCCTTCTGTGGGTTTTTGGCCTGTGCTGCACCACAGTGGAAGCTGCAATTATTTTATCCAGAAGACCATCCCCACCAGTATGGGGAAAAGTAATGTGTCTGTGTCTCTGGACCATGCTGTCAGTGGCAGGGTACAAGCATGGGTAATTATATCCTTTATGGTATACTGGGTCAATCTTCTGGCGACTGGAAAGGATGCAGGACAGGGCATACCACTGGAGCTGGTCTGATGGTGACAGCACAGTTGCCTGTACCCTCCCCTCCTCACTGGCTTCATCCTCTAAACTCCTTGGAACCAGCAGCCCCCCGCCCCCAATCGCCCCACACCATATGCAACATCCCAGCCTGAATGCTGTTATGCTCTGTTGCAGCTCATATGCCTAGAAGACAGGAGACACACTGGGCCAGAGTGGATGGAAGTTCTCCAAGCCCAGGCCAAGATGTGGCTAACCCCACAGCTTCTTCAGCCAGGCAAGGTCATGTGTGATAATGGCACTTACCTGCTGGCCATAACTTACATGCCACATGTACTGAACCTGGCACATGTCAAAAAATACTTTGACTTCCAGGAGGTCATTTGTAGGGCCTGAAGGATTTTGGCCACAAATATTGTGGCCATAAATATTTATTTATTTCATTATAGTCAGAGCCCTAGAGGCATTGCTGCCTCCAGGGCTCTGACTATGGCTATAGGCTGCACACCCTTCCACAATGTAGGTGGAAGGTCAGATGGGAGGTTATTCTCTACAGCCAGTAGAACAGCATAGGCTGTCCATAAATAAGAACAGTCCAAATACAGCAAAAAAAAAAAAGACAGGTAACTCTAAAGGAAGACACGGGAGACCTAATTCATGCTGAAGAACTAGTGAAAATAGCCCTCATCCTGCACAGTTTGACTAATTTCAAACCCCATTTATTCTTCATTGGCCTTTTCCAGGAACCATGAATCCTTCACCAGCAGCAAGAGCAATAAGGCAGGTAGCAGCAAAAAAATAACCATAAAATCCTTGGGCCATAGACTCCCCCCCCTTCTAGAGTGAAGACTTAAAACTCAAAGCAGTACTACCGTCTCCAGTAACACTTTTCCAAGCTGAATTGCAGGGTGTAAAGATCAACACCAGAAGGACATGTGGCTCAACCCTTGTTCTCTTCAAATGGGTTTTGCATTCCTTAGTGTATGGGAATGCAAAACCTGCTTAAAGCAGGTCAAATGCAAGTCGGAAGAAGATCTACTGCAGGTCAAATGCAGCTGTCAATAAATTTGGAATTATCTCAAAAGCGTTTCAAATGGAAGCCACTGACACAAACCCAAAAGCCCACCAACACAGGCCCTTAGGATGGTGATTGCATTAAGAATATATATTTCATGGGTACCTGAAATGCACTTGCACATATCAGGAGGTGCTTTATGAACCTAATATAATATGTTGGAGATAGACTGGCATAGATGAATTATATATTTGGTCTTCTAGCACACACTCTCTTGTTTACATTATTAAAAAGAAACATTTTATTTTCATGCAGCATTCCATTTTATAGGAATTGTTTAGGAATTTTATATTGCAATGTCTGTCACCGGCATGTATAGCCTGACTTTAAATATTTCATTTATGTTCTAATTGCAATAAAATTAATAATATTAGTTTTTATATCTACAGTATGTTTTTTATTGGTTTTAAATAATTTACCAGAAAGAAGGATGTTTATACTGGAACAGACAGAGGGGAGGGGAAATACTAAAGAGAAAATGTTCAGATTAATTAACTTTTTTCTTTCAGGACCTTCTTTCACACTGTTTGCCAAACTAAGCTGGAAATTGAGACACTAACTGCCATTTCCCCATCCAATGAGAGTGTTTCAGTAGCCAATAAGGCCTTTTATTGGAGAGAGGAACAGTCGTTGGAAAGTCTAAATAAGTCAAGAAAGCCAGGCCTTAGTAAAATAGGTGAAACTAGTTTTATAGAGGTATGCAGAGAAGCATTTTGTGGCCAACATGCATAATAGTGGGCATACTGTAGTGTCCATTCTTAGGTAGGACTTTTAAATGGCTGGCAGATTTCAATGCCTCACAATGTTTTAGAGGATAAAGAGGGACACCTTCCAGAACAATGTACTTAGGCAGTGGACACACCCTTGCCACACCCATAGTTATGCAAACCATTGAGATGTCCGGTGAGGCATGTCCGGACATACACCGATGGCCTCTTTTGGAATGAAACACTAGGCATGTATGGGACGCTATAACAGGGTACCGCCTACGCCCCTTCTCCAAATGACATAGCATACAGACGCTGTTACCCTGATTAATTCCACTGTCTGGGCGAATTTTAAACCTTTGAACTGCTAAACATTGCCCTATGGGGGCATCGCTTGGCTTCATCCGGGACTGAGCACCTCTAGACCTGAAGAAGCGTTGTGACACGCGAAACACGTTGTCGACATATTCCACCAGCCCAAACTCCCTGAGTTAAAGCTAAGAAACTACATTACCTCTGATATCCCATACAAATGCCAATTTCATGTAATGCACTAATTGAATGTTAATGGTTGATACTATCAATTGACATAAATAAGAGAGCAATTCAATATCACGATAATCTTGTTGAAACAACAACAGCCACATTAAATCCATCTTGATTGAACGGATGGCCTTAAATACTTACCAAGTTAAACTTTTCTCCGTCCCGACAATACAGAAGACAAATAAACGAATACAGATTAGCTGTTTAGTCAATTGAATAGTGTCATTCATACTGTAGGAGGTGCGACCTACAAATGAATTTTGTGTATTAATTAACTGAACGAATCATGCTAATGTAGTCTCAACCAGTTAATACTCAGGGCTCTGGTTGGATATTGGAGGTGTTCCTCCTGGGTTGTCTCTTTTTATATTGTAATGTAAATTAATACAATTTACATTTTTTATATAAAGAAACGTTCCTCGTGAATTATCGTTTAGAGTGCCTTAAAAACCCCATTTCTCCAAAATTATTTTCTTTCAATGTGCCACAATTGATTGTTAAAACACAGAATATTGTTTGGTCACAATTACTTTTCCTTTGTACTGGCTTTTTGAAATAACAAACTAAATAATTAAGAGGTTTTATTGCAGAATAACACTTTTGGTAGTTAAATTGTACATTTCAAAGATATCTGTACATCAGATTAAAAAAGGAACAACTGAGGAGAAACAAGGGACAGGGAGATTTGGTTTCAAAAGAGGGACAGTTCCTCCAAATGAGGGATAGTTATGAGGTATGGGTTCACTTTAAATTGGGCTTGTACATTGCCCAGTGCATAGCATTACTGCACATAAGGAGAGATTGGACTACAAGCACAAAAGACAGTGATGTTAGCTTTCATTTGAGCATCCTCACACAGGTAATTTTCTGCAAGACAGATTCCTTTTAGAAGTATAGCAAAGCAGGAAAAGTAAACATTTTTAAACCAAAATTAATGTAGGTTTCCAAATACATTCACAGTAAGCAAATGCTTCATGACAGGTCTGCTTTTAAAATATAACTTCAAGTGAACGGAATTGCTTTTTAAGTTTTAAGCAGTTTATTTGAAATGCAAGGGCATACAACATTAATTAGAGCACAGATAACAAACCATGACTGCTGTACTACATTCTACGGGTTATATATTCCATGTCAGGAGAGGCCATCCAGCTCCCCCCACTGGGAAGAGAGAGTAATACTTTATGAGCCGCACAAGCCAATAAGGTCATCCAGATCTTTAATTTGGATGATTTAATGCTAATCCTTGACCTCAAACCGTGCATATCTGCCATCCACATCATAGCACATTACTCTACTGAGCCGTTTCTCTTATTTCCTTTAAAGCTGATTTTGTTGGCTTGAATTGGTCGATATTTTAGTAAACTTTTATAGGGTTCTATATATGCATGTTTTTATTTTTTCCTATTGGTGGAATTCAATGGTCCTTGTCTTTTTTCAACCTAACTATGTAAATATGTAATCTAGAGCAGTGTTGCTAAACTGACGGCCTAAGGTACCCATGTTCCTTTCAATGCTGCACTTGTGAGAAAAAAAATATGTTTTATTACAAAAATATTTTTTGCCATCTCTTAACTACAAACTACAAATTTCTGAGAAAGCTACAAAAATACTAGTGAACATACTGTGCAATATGTGGAAATTCAGAGACCACTAATGCAAATTAAGTTCTTTACTGTTGATGGGTTCAAGTTTACATAAGTTTCTTAATACCCGGAGCAAAGCCAAAATCAAGTTCACCAAAACAAAATTGAGATTGCACCGCTTCCCATTTACTAACAAGTGAAACAATAAAATCCTGTGCAGCCCTTGAATTGAAACTGTAGTCCTGGAGAAAATAATATGATTTAAATTAAGGCATGGCCATACCACTGATGAGGCCAATTAAGTGTGCCATCTCAGTGGCATTCATTAAGGCATGGTGGGGCATACTGAGGCCAAAAAAAATTCTGGTAAGTCATACCACATGTAGCAACCAAATCTCACCTCCTAGACCAATTTAATTCAGTTAAACATTGTACTGTTGAATATAGATAAGCAAGCAATTACAAATTATTTACCATCTTCCTTGCATAAACCATCCTATTTCTTCTACCCTCTCCCTTGCATAAACTACCCTAACCTCTTCCTCACCACTACTTTCTCCTACCCTCTGCCTCGCATAACCCACCCAACTCTCTCATACACTCGGCCTCACCCAATTCAAAACTCCCTTTTGCCCTGTCCTTGGCCTAACACATCCTTCTGTCTCCTACCCCTCCCTTGCCTACTGAACCTCACTCTCTTCAACTCTCTCCCTCACCTAACCCACCATACTCTGTTCTATCCTATCCCTGCTTAACCAACCCTACTCTCTCCTACCCTCTCTTCTCCTGATCTATCCTACTCTCTACCTCACCTAACACACTCTACTCTCTCCTTTTCTCTTCCATGCTCAGACCACCTTACTCTTTTCTACCCTCTCTCTTACTTAACCCTCCCTACTCTCTTCTATCCTTTTCCTTGCCTAACACACTCTATTCTCTCCTACCCTGTTTCATCCTCTTGCTGCTCATATGAAATGGCAGCTTGGGTTTTTATGGGGGAGTGCGTTTCAGAGTCAGAGAGGATGCTAGAGATTTTGAAATGGCCCACCAATAAAAGAAAAAATACATGTGTACTTGAAAATTTCTGCAGATCACTTATTTGTGAATACAAACCTGATACTGGATTTGCTGTGAGGTCTGACTTTCACAAACCTGAGTTAAGCAACTTGGTTGCTACCTTTAAAGTGCTGGCATGCTTTCTGCTATCCTAATATCCAATCTGGCCACTTTTTATTGACTACTGAAGCATCCTATTTCAGCAGTGGGAGTGCCAGAACTCAATTTTCCAAGCCTGCCTAGACCATTATTTGCGTCCTGATTAAGGGAATCCTGGAATGCAAGGAGAAAGAATCTGCAATCAACCAAAGGTATATGCAGATTCCTTGCAGTATCTGCTTTTTTTCTCTACTAGTTGTTTGCTTAGATGTTGTAAAAATTAACTTTTATTTGGCCCCATATTTGTTTCTCAAATTGAGCAGGTTCATAATTTCCAGATACAATGTTTTTTGTGCTGTCTTTTGGTGCTGTCTTTTTAAAATAACTGACCCCCTGTT
The DNA here is from genome assembly GCF_000935625.1 of Nanorana parkeri. Lineage (NCBI taxonomy): Eukaryota > Metazoa > Chordata > Amphibia > Anura > Dicroglossidae > Nanorana > Nanorana parkeri. Next base: position 452,417 of record NW_017307133.1, on the reverse strand, counting down.
TCTGCCCCAGGATAACTTTGCTCTTCTGACCCAGTTGCCAAGGAATCAGGTTATCACACCATGCTACCTGCAGGTAGGCAGTAGCAAAGCCATCAGAGACCTGTATGTTATTATGGGAAATGTGAGTCATAATTACTCATATACTAAGCTACAGGTACACTTTAAAACCAATGGCTGACTTTAAAAAAATGTTCAAAGCAAGAAAGAATGCAAAAGGATAAAAACAAAATTTTCATGTTCATGTGGACAAATGAGTAAGAAAAGAACTGCATATTTTTTAAATTTACCTTCCAATCCAGGCACAGTAACAAAATGCAAAAGATTATAATAAGCCCCACTAAGCAACATCACATGAGCATCTCCCCAGTCACATTAAAATAATTTATTCCATTATGCTTTTGTCCTTTCTTTTGCTTTTGATTACCAATAAACGTACTTTCAAGATTCCCAACATGCTTTTTTATCTTTATTTGACGTGGTTATTTACATACTAGTTTACGTCTAATATTAATATAGTTTAGCAAAACAATTTGTATTATTGTTATTGTTCTATACCCAGAAACTATTCCTCTAGTGAAATCAGTAGCATTTAGGAAGAAATTTTGCCTCAAAAATTATGATCACCAGTGTGTTAGTAACAATGAGCCATTCCAAGTGCTCTTGTAGATACTGCCACCTTGTGGTAAATTATCTAACATTTAGCATTCTTTCAGAAATGTATTTATTATGATTATGAAATTATTATTATTATTATACAGGATTTATATAGCACCAACAGTTTGGACAGCGCTTTACAATATAAGGAGGACATTACAGTTACAATACAAGCCAAGACAAAGTGGTAAGGAAGATGTTTGTGGTGAGAGCTTACAATCTACAGAAAATCTGCAGTTTGTGTTGTTTGGTTAATTATCAGATTTTTCAGATTAAGGCCAGAGATGCTTTAACACAATCTGGTGCAACAGATAAGGTTTAACTATGGCAATGCGTGTTTAATATTAGATTATTAATATTTTTGTTATTTATAACATAATTAAATAATGCAGGTAGATGCAAAATATAGTCATACAGAGAGAGGTTACATAGTGCATATCCAGGAAGAACATATGTGGAAAGAGTATAACGAACACCGTTTAATACAAAGTCCCTGAGTAAAAATAGTGCAAATATTGGGAACCATTCGCAATGAAGAAGCAAGTTTCTGTACCTCCATCAATCAACTAAGCATAGTAAGACATACATTAATTTTCAAAGAAAGAACAAGTTTGGAAGGAAAGTTGAAGAGTAAGGAGAAAAAGATGGAAGAGGACGATGCAGGGTTAGGGAAAGAAGAAAAGAAAGGAAGGAGCCAAAGAGGAAAGACAGAAGAGAAGTGCAGAAAAAATTAATAAAAAAAGCTCATCGAAAATATTGGATTATTTTGCTTTCTTCATACATAAACACCAACCCCACCACTAACTGCAATTTTATTATAAGGCTCACAGCTATAAGACTTATGTTCAGGGCCGGACTGGGACTACAAATAGGCCCGGGCATTTTAGACTGAGCAGCCCAATCACGTGACCACCGACAGGCCCCACCCCTCGCAACAGGGGGCGGAGCCAAACATAGAAGCGCAATCGAGGGGCAGGGCCGACCACTAGTAAGTACCGGAGGGCTACAGCTGACACACAAGCCTTGCTACAATGTAGGAAGCTTGCTATAGAGAATATCTGTAAAAAATAAGTCAAGGCAACTGGACTTGCAACTGGCAACTAGAATTTCTGAATTGAGAAAGCTGGTTGGATGGCCAGTGAAACGTCTTCAAGAAAAATACAGAAAGTCCAGTTGCCTCGACTTATTTTTTACAGATATACCATGACCTGGATGAATGAGAACCTTCACAGACATATTGCTATAGAGAATCGGATGTCACTGGCCCCCCAACCCCCCTGGCATTATCTGCACTTAAGTAGCTAACACTCTAATGTCCCCCGCACAGTCACACACTATTATTATACATTTATAAAGATCTGACATATACCGCAGTGCTGTACAGAGAAGTCGCATCAGTCTCTGTACAGAGGAGCTTACACTCTAATGCAGAATAATACCATCAGCTATAGAGGACTAAAAATCCCTGCAGTATGTGTATTTTTGAAATGCCGCGGGTGGCCCACGTGCAGTACAGCCTTCTCAACCAATCCTCTTACTGCGAAGTAAGTCAGGTCGTTGGAGATCCCAGCAGTTGGAACTTTCGATAGAACTTCGATAGAGCTTTTCTCCTCCTGATTAAGGATGGGCTCGCCAATCACAGGTACTGAGACATTTTCCCGGTCTGCAGCTGCAGAGATTGGGAAATGTCTCAGTGCCTGTGATTGGCGCTGCTGAGCTGTCAGCTTCGTGGCGGGCTCGACACCTGGAGCTGTGAACACGCCCGAGCCCATCCTTACTCCTGATGAGCTGCAGAGAGGATTGTGGCAGTGCAGTGTCTGTGCTGATGTCCCCGCCAGTGGTGTATTCTGGTTTGGGGCTGCCCTAGGCAAAACAAAACTCGGACGTCCCCCCACACACTAAATTTACCCCACTCGACTGTGGTCTCTGCAGGGTCTGTGGTGGGCTCTGCGTGGTCTCAGGTGGGCTCTGAAGGATCTCTGGTGGGCTCTGCAGGGTCTCAGGCTGCTAAGCCCACCTGAGACCCTGCAGCTGCTAAGCCCACCTGAGACCCTGCAGAGCCCACCATAGACCCCGACAAAGATCCTGCAAATCCCCCCCTGAGACCCGGTTGATGATTTTTACAGATGCGGCACAGCCCCCCTGAGACCCTGCAGTCTCAAGGGTTGTGCAGGATCTGTGGTGGGCTCTGCCCACCATAGACCTCGCAAAGCTCACCACAGATCCTGCAAAGCCCCCTTGAGACCCAGCAAAGCCCCCACAGATCCTGCAGAGCCCCCCTGAGACCCTGCAGGATCTCAGGGGGGCTCTGCAGGATCTGTGGTGGGCTTGGCAGTCTGCAGAGCTCCCTATGGATCCTGCAAAGCCCCCGAGACCTGGCAAAGCCCCCCACAGATCCTGCAGGATCTCAGGGGGGTTGTGCAGGATCTGTGGTGGGCTTTGCAGACTGCAGAGCCCCCTCGGATCCTGCAGAGCCCACCAAAGGGTATTGCACAGCACACCTGAGACTCTTTGGTGGGCTGTTCAGAATCTATGCTGGGCTCTGTCAGCACAGTCCTCTTACCTTGCACGGCCTGACCTCTTTGGAACACGCCCTACTCATCCTCGGCGCCCGACGCGGCCTCCTTGTCATCTTCGGCGAGCGACTGGAGCTTCGGCGACGCCTCTCGCCTCATCCGTCAGTGTCTCTGCCCTGCCGCCTCTTCGGTCTCGGGGGCCACTTGACACATTTTTTTCTCCCATGGGGGCCGTTTGTCACATTTCATACATTAAAATAAAATGTAACCAGGAACAGGAGGGATCGTTAATACACATATGATATGCTCACATGCGGTTAGAAAACACTGTCCCTGGATGCACAATCGATGCGTCCAGGGAGAGTGATTGATTCCTACAGGAATGTAAACATATCACGTATCTTTACACGCGGTGTGAAGGCGTTTACATGCAACTGCTGTCACCTGATCATTAACTTAGGTGACAGCTGCCATTTGTAAATGCCAATTTAGGGATTTCTGTTTCTCCGTCCCGGCCCCTATGCCGAAGCTGCTGGCCGCCGAAGGGTGCGGGGGAGGGGAGATGCCGGGAAATTGGCCCTCCCGGCTGCGAATGTAACAAAACTATTCGCACTGACCGCCAATGTAACAAAAGTGTTCACACTGACTGCCAATGTAATAAACGCATACACCATACACATGCTTAAACTTACCTTGTTCTTGCAGTCTTCAGGCAGTTTTTTTTTAAAGGGGGGGGGCGACATTGATTTGCATATGAATTAGCCGCAATATTTACATATGAATGGGTAGTGGCTTATTTATATGCAAATTAACGCGGTCCATTCATATGTAAATATCTCGGCCGAGACAGGAGCAGCACCAGCAAGCTCCAGAAACAGCACAAAGTAGAGAGAGCTGGGTGAGGAGGTGTTTTCTGGCCTCCACCACCAGCGCCCTCTAGTGTCTATGTGTGGTAGTGGCGGCTTTGCTCAGAGCCAGCCATCGGGCATAGCGGACTGGCCCGAACACAATCATGTTGATTGTGTTCGGCCCGGCCCACCGGGCAAGTGCTGGTTTGCCCTATGGCCAGTCCGGCCCAGCGGGTGGTGACTTGTTGAATGAAAGGAGAAAATATATTTAAAGATTGTTTTAGCATTATGGGGAAAGTTTATTTTAGTATCCTTTCAATAGGCCTTTTATAAAAAATAAAAGCAGACTTATTCTACACCTTCCAGTAACTTTACGGACGGCTTCACCCAGTTGTTAGATTTTTATGACAGATCAGTGTCCCAAGGTCATTTGGGGATGCTGATCTGTCACTACAACTGGGCGGAGCGAGCCATAAGATCACGGCTGGCTCTGCCCAGCTGTCAGTTGCGGGGTGAATGGCATTTGGCAGGCCGTTCTCCACGCTTTGGCTGTCACTTGGGCTCAGTCAAGCCAAAGCATATGTGTTAGGCTCGGCTGAGTCGCTCGGCCACCTTTGGCTGCTGTATGGGCTATAGTGCATAGCCCATACAGCAGCCCTTCGGTTCGACTAAACTGAAGGGCTCCAGCAGCCGAAGAGAGCCGAGCCCTAGAAGGTCAGCTATTGCTGACTTTAGCATCACTGAAATCACTGAAATAACGAGATGTTTGTACTTTGAAATAACAAGATGTTTGTACTTGCGTGTAAAATTCAAAATCCAAAAGCAGCCTACACAAGAGGGGTGGGTGAGACCATTTAATTTACCTGACATCTAGCCTAGACCTGCGATAGGCATGATGCCGAAAGGCTCAGTAGCTGCTCTCTGGTCTAGTAGAGTGATCCCTACTTATAAAAGGTGAAACTATGTTCTACAAAGTGTACACCTGCAAAATAACTCGGTGGGCATACTGGGAAAAATTTAAATGTAAGTCAGAGAACCCCACCTGGGATTCAGCTCTTGTGTTCATGGCCAGACAGACGACTGACATATTTTATATTACTGTCCACCACAACATCCCATAACCATGCAGATCAAGTTGAAGAATACTTAACCCAGGGTCTGCGTAGCCTTAAAAGACTTCTAATCATAAAAATGCTAAAAGACCTCTAGCAGAGCCCCAGCAAGTGCCACAAACATTTCTTTAAGTTCAAAATTGCTACAGCAGATGCTGTGAATGGTGCATGGTTTCCTTAAAACAAGTGGAGGTGGTTACTGTTTGTGTTGTGAAGGGTTGTGTAATGGTAAAATGGCGGCCACGCATGCGCACAAACCAAGTCTTTTGTGTGACCGGAAAACATGCCATAATGTGCACGCAAACTGGAAGTGCGCAGAAACATGTGCAATGGCCGACGCAGCAGAAATTATGCTGCTACTAGGGATGGTCCGCCAGTTCAATTCGAACATGAGTTTGAATTGAACATTGAACTTTTCGGCCGTTCTGGTGTTTGAATACGAACCGAACATGGGGGTGTTCGGCCCATCACTAGCTGCTACCCTGATAGTTTAGGAAATAAAAACAAGCCTACCCTTACCCCATTGCTGATGGTCTTTCACCTAGTGTTCCTGTGTGAATGTGCTCTGTTGGATTTCTGTTACCTGCTTGACCTGGTTTTGTTTGGACTTCTCCTATTGATTGCTGCCTGCCCCTGACCTCAGCCTGTTTCCTGAACTTTGCCTCCTGCCTCCTGATTTTGTACCTTGCTGCCCAGCTGCCTCTGACCTTTGACTTTCCTGACCACACTTTAGTCTCTCGAATCTGTCCCCACGCTGCCCGTCCTGGCTTGCTGATTACCCGCTACCAGGACATCTCCTGCACAGTGTCTGTTTCCATCAGTGGCACTCGTGCTCCTCGCTGTTCGCCCGCTCTCTGTTCCGATCTCCAAGGCTGGTAGGACACGAGTCACAAGGGAAGCCTTCTCGCATTCTGTTCTCTCATCAGGTACGTGACAGGTTGACTGTGGAGTTAACCTACCCTAGTGACCATCAGTTTGCTGGTGTTTAGATGGATGTCCTGCCAACAGACAATGGAGAACAACTTTCCTGCGATTAATAGAAACAGAACACAACGATAGAAACACAATGGGGGAAATTTATCATAGCGAGTGCGAGTGTTTGAACTTGCAAATGGTCATATGGGATTTATTTGCACCAGATTTATGTTGCTAGTGTAATGTTGTTCGTAAATAAGATTAAATAGACTCCAGCAAAAACAAGACTCGTATCTCCAGGCAAAAAGCATAACTGTCACTTCTCGAAGAAGTGGTCATAGGGACTTCTTAAGTAGCGATTGTTTTGTTAGATGAGGCTCCAGTTTCAGACAGCCACAGGACAAGTGCAGATGTAAACAGTTGCGAACTTTCGCAAAACACATGCAAAACAAGTGCATTCGGAAAAATAGTGCACGCTCTGGTCAAAACAGGTGTACATGTTAAAAGGAGTGGCTAAACAGATTTGCACATTAAAAAAATAATCTAAAAGGATAAAACTGTTGCAATTGCTTTGATGAATTCCCCCCAATGTCTTTGTTGAGATAAAATAGCTGAGACTAAAGAAAAATAAGATTTCAGGCACAAAATCACTATTGGGGGAACTCATCAAAGCAATTGCGAGTGTTTTAGCCACTTAGATAATTTTTTTATGTGCAAATCATTTTTAGCCACTCCTTTAAACATGTGCATCAGATTTGACCAGAGCTTGTGCTATTATGCCGATTGCGTGTGTTTTGCAAAAGTTTGCAACTGTTTACATCTGCACTTGTCCTGCAGCTGTCTAAAACTGGAGGATCACCTAACAAAACAGTCGCTACTTAAGAAGCCCCCAAGACCACTTCCTAAAGAAGCGACAGTTAAGCGTTTTGCCTTGAGTTGCTAGTCTTCTTTCCTGGAGTCTATTTAACCTCATTTATGAACAACATTACACTAGCAACATAGATCTGGTGCAAATATATACCATGTGACCATATGCAAGTTCAAATACCCGCAATGCCTATGATAAATGTCCCCCATTGTCCCTATGAGAACCAAAAGGGATTCCTACAGGACAATTAGGTTATATCTGAAAACTTCCCTGGCCAGAGTGATTACCACAATTAGGGCCATCTTGTGGGACACGGATGATAGGGGAATTTCTCAAACTACAAGTACTAGGTACAACCCCACCACTGGATGACTCGAAGTGACATATGAGTGATCTCCTGGCCCTTAAAAAAGGAAGCCAAGGCCCTTTATGGTACTCAAGAACAGGTGCTGGTCTGATCAAAGAAAAATGTTGTCTCATCCATAACCTATACCTAAAAGATACCAAACAAAATTGTAAGGCCAAAGCCGGGAGCTTGCGCGCTACTACGCATGTGCGGGTCCCAGTCTTCCGGGTTGCCGACAACATGCATTAGCATGCATGCGCTCACAATGGAGTGTGCACAGTGGTACACAGGAAGTGACACAGTGGCACACAGGAAATGACTCACAGCCCTCTAATGTTCCTATTTAAACCAGCTGGCGTAATGGGTCAGCGAACGGTTTTTCAGCTTGTGCTTGTGTTCCTGTGTTCCTGCTGATCTGTTGCCTGTTACCTCGACCTGGATTGCTGCTGACTTCGACTGATTGCTGCCTGCCCCTGAATTCTGCTTGCTATCTGTACTCTGCTTCTGTCTGCTCCTTCTGTACCATGCTGACCGTCTGGCTTGACCCCTGGCTTGTTTGACCTCGCTCCAGTTTCTGCTGCAAACCTCGCTGACATCACAGTTGTGCACCTGCCCTGCTCATCCTTCCAGGGATCCAGTTGCCGGACCTCTACCAGGCACCTTGTCTGAACACTTTGGTACCCGTGCTTCTCTCTGTCTACTCGCTCCCTGTTTCCACATCCAGGAGTGTGAGACAAGAGTTGCAAGGGAGGCCACCTCAGCTAATCGGTCCTCCACCAGGTACATGATAAAAATATTAAAATACTGCAGAGAGTTGCATATAAGAAAAAATATATCTTAGTTACTGCACATTTAGCTTCCTTATATACAAATATACCACAGCAGGAATAATGACAAGCTCTTGACTAATCTGCCAGAACCACAAGTTGTTTTTCCATTATAGAGTTTAAAGCTGCAATGAGAAGAAATTACTTCTGGTTTGATAATAAATATTAAGAATAAACTAAAGGGGTTGCCATGAGAGTCACATTTTCTTCTATCAAGGCCAATCTTTAGATGGAAGGTGTTCTGCCGCTCCAGGCAAACGCCTTGTTTGCCTCGCGGCAGATACGCCCCTGGGAACAGGTATATTGATTACATTATATTTATTTGAAGTGGAGACAGATAATTCTTTATAAACCTTTAGAAATAAATTTAACACTGATGAGTGAATACAAAGAGCATTCAAAATCAGCACAATAGAGGGTTAACTTCTTGGATTTAACCATTTTTACAAAAGAGGGGAAACTGCATGCCAAATCATATGTCATATCTACGGACTGTAATGGCAACATTTCTAAAAAGACTTTTGACCAGCCGGTTTGGGTAAATAATATACCCAAAGGCCAGTTTGTAAGAATTAGACGCAACTGTAACCTAATAGAGGATTATAGGAAGTCATCTCAGATATTGAAAGAACATTTTTTCAATTTCTTCCTTCTATTCCTTCCTTCTCCCGTCTTTATCCCACTCCACAGCTGTTGGTACAATTTTTCTCCATTAAATGATTCTATCTCCTTTGCTCCGTGCAACTGGAGCTGCGGTTTTTGACCCTTGTTAAATTATGTCTCTGGGTACCCACAAGACTCCAGCTGCAATTCTTCTTACACTCTGTATCGCATTGATGCTTAGTTGCTCCAAATGTCACCTCAGTTGTGCCACTTTACTCGCACTTAGCATAATCCATTTTCCCTCCTGCACAACCTTTGTTATATCTGGACTGTATCTTTAGCCTGTACCAAGACATTTGTTTTTGATTCTGTGTATTATTTGATGTTTTTCTATTTAATAAAAATCTATTAGGAAAGAACTTTTTTGGAGGAGGGATTTGATATAGAGATATAGATACTGTGACAGAAATGAGTAGGGAAGATTTGCTAAAATAAAAGCCAGCAGATTATAATACAAATTCCCAGAAAATGGGAGACTTTGCCTTTATGGTGATTTTCTCCTCTACAGATGGGGAATTAGAAGTACCCAAACTGTTTCCAACAGTTTGGGTACTGAGTTTAAAATGAATACATATATTTCCTGCCAGACTACACATGTGGTAGTACCTAGTCCCTGTGCGGTTTACAATATGTGGGGAGAACTACATGGGCACTGTCAGTTAGGTTAAAGAGCATATAAATATATCAAAAAGGTTTCAAATGCACAGTGTCATATTACATTTTTGTGAGGTAAACTTTTAAGCATCCCAGTGGATTGCAATATGTTGGGATAGATAGATTGGGTACAAACTGGCAGGGGTAAAGTAAATTAAAGGAGAACTATGAGATGAGTGATTTCCACTCACCTCATAGTTCTAGCCGACCTGTGACAATGAGACTGTCACAGGTCGGCTCAGTGGATCGTGAGGTGAGCGAACACATACCGGGTTCGCTCACCTGTCGATCCTGTCACGGCTCTCTGCCGTGACAGGGGAGGGGCTGGATTCCCCTCTCTGCCAGCGCTGACTGGCGGAACGGGCGGGGGAGGGGGCGGGCACAGCTGGCTCTGCCTCTAGATAGGCAGAGCCATCTGTCACTCACGCAGCTGGGTGGATCTCGACGTCGATGTCGGGATCTGCTCCGGCTGCGGAGTCTCAGTATACCGTAAGCTGTAGCTCGCGGTATACTGAGCTTAGGGTAACGGGAGGACGCTAGTTTGTGTCCTCCCGTTACCCTAAGGAGAACTATGGGGAAAAACACTGACCCCATAGTTCTCCTTTAAGAAAAATATCTAAACTAGAGATTAAAGGATTTACCAATCAAATACACTGTCCTCTAAGAAGTTAAACTTTGATGGGGATATCAACTGTTTCATTTCCAATAGTTAATAAGTCATACGGGTATATTGGAGGTTAAACACTGAGGTGGATGTTAATATTAGTATCACATGGTTAATACATATTTGTATGTATAGGTCTGTCCTATGGTCCTTTTTTTTGCAACTTTTAGCATTAAAAAGGAGTGTATATTATGGTAATACTTTACCCTTTATATGCACAACATGTCCTGTTGCCAGTCACTGATGATGTCTGATTGATGTTAGATGCCTTTGTTTGTATGCTGCGGTTCAGGAGAGTAAAACTTGATTATTTTACACCCTAGACGCAAATGAGCAATTAACCCTTGCATTGCTTGATCCTAAAGCAATTCCTAGCTTCTTTATGTTTAATGAGGTTGTGGCATCTGGTAAGACAAACTTAGTTACTTGAGGTGGTTTACACTTCCCAGCCCAGATAGCAAGGATAACTTGCTACAAACTTGTGGCGGGGTGAAATTGTAATTTTGTTAACTTGCTGCACATATTCCTGCCGAGTTGTAGACTTGCAGAATACTCGCAGCACAAGTTCTAGGTGACACTTTTTGAATTTGTAGCAAATTTGCTTGGCAAGTCTACAGCAAGAGTCCTGCAGGTCTTAGCAAGAGCTCTGCAAGCTGGCTGGTCTGGAGACTTGCAATGCAGACTTGCTGTAATTGTGCAACAAAATTGTGAAGCTTGGCAAGTCTGCAATAGTTTAGCAAGTCATTTTCAAACTTGCAGCTCAATTGCTTGCTATCTGGGAGGGAGCTGAATTTGAATTCCCTCATGTGAGTGGAAGTAAACACTACAAGTATGAGGAAGATTCTTATTATTTATATTAACGTTTTAATTGACATTTCATGCTACATAAAATTTTAATAGGGTCCAGAAGGATTTTAAGCCTGCGCATGAAGACTTTGATTGGTAATTGTGTGTTGCATATGGTCTTGATTGTTATTTTGTAATTTGTTATATCAGCGCCACTACTGTTTTTCTTTTTTAGTTAGAGACACTTTGGCAAGAAAGATCTCCAGTCACTCGGAGAAACTTCAAGTAAATTAAGGATAGAAAGGGATTCTGCTGAATCAGTTTTCAACAAAATTCCTCCAACTTCTGCAGTATATAGGACATATTGGACTCCAAGTCCTATGCTGATTGACCCCCTATCTACCATGATTGAGTCCTTTACTGGAAAATATGGCCCAAAAACTGTTCCAGCACAGGATATGCTGTAGAAGTGCCACAAACTGGAACTGATGTGCTGATGCCCTAAAAAAAAAGGGAAACATTAAGAAAAATCTGTGATGACTACAGAGTCAGAGAAACTCCTTAAGGCTGGGTTCACACCTGGGTGTAGCATAGGCGCGTTTTTTCTGCTCGTTTTTTTTCCGCATTTTTAAGCACGTTTTTCCACTGAGTGAAACGCGCGTTTCACTGGCGGTATGATTTTTTTTATTTTTCCTTTATTATTTTCTCTCTATTTTTTTGTATTTTCTTTTTTTTTAACTTCCAAACCTTCCGCCGGTTCCATCCCCCTGCGACGCGGCCTCTCGCAAAGGGCGGAACCCGGAAGTCGGCAGCCGCCGGAGGACACAGCGGGGATCGCGGACAAGGTAAGTCCTACGCTGTATTCCAGAGTGTGGCTCGGGGAAAACATGTGAAAACATTGGGAGTTCCCTGAAAAGCCAAGGGCAGGAAAAAACTCGCTTTCCAGAACCCAAGCATGTGACATGCAAGCCATCCAAGTAACCCCGAATGCCAACAACTACCACCCAACTTTAGGCCCAGTGGGTGGAGTGGGGCTGCACCTTCAAATTACGTAAGATGTTATGATGGCTGTTAGGATGCAAGGAGTCAGGTACCCTGACTCACACCAATGATTGTATTTCCTTACAAGACCTTATACAAGCATTGAAAAAGAAAAATTAGCAAGGGAAAAAACCCAACGCACTTGACTTAATGTATTTTAATGTAATAACACATTTGGTATAACATTAAATTACAGTCCACAATGTCACAGTGTTTGTTCCCAAGATCTAGCATGGCCCTTTAGTAGATCTGCGTGTCTTTGATTTCAAAGCCTTGAGTCCTTAGACCTACCATGTTCTTTTAGACATAACAGAGAACATGCAATAACAGGTTTGTCCTATTCCTTAGACAGCGGTAAACTAGAGATTAATTAAAAGCACACAGACACATCTTCCTCCACCCTCCGCATATACAGTCATAAGCTGGCTCCCTGCAATTCCCTCTAGGCCTATATAACTTAGCAATACAAGCTGACTTACAAGGATTTTTTTACTTGTATAAAACTGGCACAAGAAAAGCAAATGCAGCAAAGTTGGGGAAATCTCTGTGGAGGTGTCACCACTAATAGCACAAAAAATGGGATATGGAGATGTCAAGAATTGACACGTGAACTTGTATAATTAACTATGAGTGCTTTGTAATATAAAGCCTTTTTTTTCCTTTTTATTTACAAAGAATTGATATGTTTAATTATTATGATTTGACCAGGCTCCTAGCAGCAAGTGATAGACAGCCAGCTGACTGATTAGATTATATTCTGCTGAAGTACTCTTGGTGTGGTCCCAGGTATCTCATGAGAGGCTAAGTACAGTATGTCCAAGTGAATTGGCTGTTTTAGGACCTCTGTCCAGAATATAATACATCTCCCAGCTGCCCAGAAAAAGAAGATTAAACCTGATCAATATCTGGGATCATTAAAAGAAAAATGTGCCGAGTTCGATAAATCTGTGTCAGTCGTATATTTTCTTGCCAGCTCATTCTAGTAAAACTGTGACCTTTCGTGTAAAACATGAATGATCATTTTAACTATTTCCCCACCAACCATGTCAACTAGAATAACACAATTGTTTAGATAAAGTCTGAAGTTTAATAATAGGGTTCATAGAGCAGTTGAGTGTAGTAACTCCTAGCACTCAATCACCCGGTCATTTGTAACTTTGTTATGGCTTCTTTCACTCTACTGGTTAGATGTATATTAATCTATTGTGACCACTTTGTCAGCTGTTACTTGACTGGGTGTCTGATAAGAAAAAAACTGATATGATCACTTGGTAGATTCTACACATTAATAGATTAGATGTGTACTTGTAATTGTTCAGATAGAACAGTTGTATTTTTTTTTTAAATAATGCTAACCCTGTCCAGGTGAGGGTTGCTTAACTAGCGGGTTCAGATCCTGATTTATGTCAAAGTATATCTAAACCCAAAAACAAAAATGTATAATAACATTTTTGTCTAGGGGGATTCCTTAAAGCAATTGCACTTACCTCACCTCTCTCCCCTCTGCTCTGCTGTGGAATTTCCCTTGGTGTCCTCACATCTAATGCAGGGCTATGGACTAGTGGCTAGGATGATATGGTTCTTCCAATACTTGGCTCCATATATATGCTTAATATCCTACATAAAACCACAGCTCTGTCTCTGTTCTGCTCCTGAGGAAGTGGCTATGGCCGCAAAATGCGTACAGCTGCATCCCGTATACCCTAATTGATTTTGTATGGATAACATTATATTACATGCAATGTAAATTAATAAAGGAATGTTTTAATTAACTAAAGTTGGCTGTGTAGGGTGCCTTGTATATTTAAATTGAGTTTAAAGAAGCAAGAAAGGATTGTTTTTATTGTTTATTAACTCAAAGGGAGTGACAATATCACTGCATTTCTGGTACAAGTATTTTCTATACTAGTTGAAAATATTCTTAGCGTGAAAAATGAAAGCTAATACAGCCACCATATCTAAGGACTAGTAAGCTGCAATAGAGTAAATGTAATGGTTTGGGGTTTTGTTCCACTCTAAAAGTTTCTCAGACAGCCATATACATTTAAAAAATGTCACAGGAAGAGTGGGATCCCTTCATAAAGGCAACACCAGATGTGCCAACCCAGGATCTCAAATGCGGATATCTAATCAATAGAACTTCTAAGAGATATAAGAAATTGTAAGGAGGTTTATCTCTCCAGCATTTACCAAAAAAGTTAAGTTTTGGGTGGACTGCCCCTTTAATGAGAAGGTGTACATTCACGATTTGTCATTTATCCTTATTGCCTACCTCCAACGTAAAGTAACCCACCCTCCCCCATTCCAGATGTATACTTACCTGGCCTGTCACAGACCTCACATCCTGCAGCTGTAATTTTCTTTCTGCTAGCAGAGTCTTCTTCCAAGTAAAGACAGAGGGTTGTGGGTGCAGGGTTAAATGTAGAAAACAACTACCCGCCTGCATGTCCCGGGCATCGGGAGATAGGAATTCCACATACCTGCTGCCCCTCTACTTCCTGCTGCCCCAAGGCCGGGCCTTGGTTGGCCTTGTGGGAAATCCGGCCCTGGTTGTGGGTTACTTTAGGTCGGGAAGGGGGGTAACCAGCAATTTAATGGCATCATTAAAGTAACAACTGTTACTTTGATGATTATGAGGGCATATCAACCATAAGCTAATGTTTATGTCTAGCTTTGCGTTTAAAGGTTTTTGATGTTTTTTAAGCTATTTCTGAAAAAAGGACCCCTCAATGTAATCTTCTGTTTCTATGTTTAAAATCTTGAAGACCAAATAAAAACGTAATTAAAATGAAAAAAAAAATATGTTTTAGCTGAGCACTAGATCTATGAGAGTGCATAGCTGAACATAATATCAGCACTGGCCAATGACAAAGTCTTTCTGACCCTTTATTAACACAGATGTCATTTTAATGGGGCTCCGACTGAAATGACACAGTGTGTGACCCTCTACTGAACCCTGCAGGAAGAGACAGCTGATGGATTCTAATTTGCAAGGCATGTCACCCTAGAGGGATTATAGTTAAGATCATACTTGCAAGTCATAGATACCAAATCTCTGTTGGCTCTGGAAAGTCACATTTTCAATGATCACAGATAAAGTGTACCTGCTTAGTGGAAAATATACAAGAGAAAATAACCAGCACTGATCAAGTTGCCATTTTGAAAATAAATGTAATTATCATCAGGTTTTGCAATTTATCACATGAATTGCACTACTGAAGGCCATAAATATGAAGCTGAATACAGGTGTCCACTTAATGAAAAATTCATACTCTAGCTGTCACCATCTGGCACAGAAAATGAAAGATTATTCCTGATTGGTTTCTATAGGAACTATTATTTTTATTTAGCAATTTTTTTATATTAGAATCCCAACACAGTTTATTTGTATGAATAAAATTTGTATCATGCAGTACGTGCTCATCCTAATGTTAGCATCCTATGAGCCACCATGTGGACACAGTTATGCGATGGGGCCAAAATTCTAGGCCTAGTTATAATTAGCAGTACCGATGTACGGCAGCTTAGTGAATAACCCTTATAGTTAGTCATAGTGAAAAAAGGCTGAAAAAGACATAGAATCCTAATGATCCAGAGGAAGAAAAAATACTTTTACAAATAGTTCTTGTGACGGACCCCAGGTACCCTGACTGGGTACCTCCGTCAAAGAGCGTCTCCTGCCCGCCAAAACCCACTCTCAGCCAGCAGATTCGCAGTAACCAGCCCCTAACCCCCAATCACGAGGCAAAACTCATGTTGAAGGTTCAACATAGAAAGAGCAACTGCTTTATTAAACACAGGGCATTCACTTTAGAGACACTAGGAGGGATACAACCCCTCCCCTCCCCCTCATGACAAACACAGATAACAGCTTACACAGTGAATCAGACATTTACATACACAGTCAAACAGTACAATAGGGTGAGCATCAGATAACAGGTGGGGGGGGGGGGAGCTATGCAACTTATATACAACTGACTTTACTTAATTAAGTCTCCATTTTGTATAGACAAACCATGTGGCCAAATCCTTGTCCTCCACCATTTTAAAACATATATTTCCCAGAGGGCAACAGTCACTGTCTGCATATAAAATGTACATTTAGCCCCAAAATCTCCTGTTCTCTTGCTGGGCCATAATCGGGGGGTAAGAGGCCAACATGCAGCCCCCTCCAACTAGCAAAGTGATGGTGCAGTCCGTCACATCTCTCCCCCATTAAAAACTGACTAACCAGGTTCCTGATCTTCAACAGGTCGGAACCTGCGTTAGACATGTACCCCCACCCCAGCAAAACACCCAAATAAAAAGTTTGGCTCTGGCGCTGGGGATTAGAACTGCACGTTCTGTCTCCCTTACATACGTACAGCCGCTGCAGGGCGGGACCGTCTGTCCGCACTCCCTGGATTCTGGGGCGGGTCACTGCTATTGGGGAGAGGTACCTGACTCTCTGCCCCGAAGCCAGCGCTTCAGCTGGGGTGGCAGACACTGGGGTAGTGTCTGCTTGCGGGGAAGGGAGAACGACTTTCTCCGCTTCCCATTCTGTGATCCACCGCTGGGAAGACATCATGCGGGGATCTGCTCTCATATTCTCCGGATCTGTAATGGGGTTTGGGCTCTGCCCCGTAGCCAGCACTTCAGCTGGGGTGGCAGACACTGGGGTTGTGTCTGCTTGCGGGGAAGGGAGAAAGACTTTCTCCGCTTCCCATTCTGTGATCCACCGCTGGGGAGACATCATGCGGGGATATGATCTCAGATTCTCCGGATCTGTAATGGGGTTTTGGCAGAGGCCGGCGGCGCTCTGCCCCGTAGCCAGCTCTTCTGCTGGGGTGACAGACACTGGGGTAGTGTCTGCCTGTGGGGAGCGGAGAATGGTTTTCTCCCTGGGCCATCTGGACCCATCACTCTTCTCTGGCTCGACCTGGGCAACACCAGGTTCGTCCAGGCGGTTTAGCGCTCGCAGTGCCCTTTGTATAATCTCTGCTTCTTCCACTGAAATTAGGTATGGAAAACATAGGATCCCCTCCAGCTCAATCTCTTCTGCGACTTCCTGACTGTCCGCTGCTTCTTCAGGACAGTCTCAAGCAATGGGAGCCATGCCTGGCTGCTGAGCACCGTCGAGCAGCCGCCTTTTAGGCAATTTCGAGCGCCCACTCGTGCGTGGCCAGGAACCTCAAATCGTCCTGGATCCACTCTACTTCTGGGAGGTTCAACACTCGATCTCGGACCTCCAGAATGTCTTCCAGCCGCCACTCCTGGTCACTCCCAAAGTCCGGGTCCTCGGACAGCTTTCCGTATAGCAGCCCCAAGCTGCCGTAGCTGAAGCCTTCTGTCGGGCTGCCATCTGCTGTCTCAGGGTACACTTGGGTTGCGTGCCACCGGAGGGCTCTGTAACCATCGTCCAGCTGCATCTCGTCCTGGACCAGGACACTCAGCTCTGCCGTCCATTCTTCGGGTGGTTGTTCACCTAGTAGCACCTCTTGTGCCTCGTACTGTACCCAGTGCTTTTTCAGGAAGGAGGGAAGACTCTTCCTCTGGTGCCGCTGCTCGCTGGCCAATGCCTCTTGCCAGAGTTGCTGGCGTACCACATCATAACAGCCGAACAGGATTTGCTCTGATACTGGTTCTCCATGTTGTTCCCGCAGTTCTTGCAGCCTCATTCCAAACTCCTCTTCCATCTTGGCTGGTCCCCATGAGGGGGGAGCTATGCAACTTATATACAACTGACTTAACTTAATTAAGTCTCCATTTTGACTAGACAAACCATGTGGCCAAATCCTTTTAAAACATTTCCACCATTTTAAAACATATATTTCCCAGAGGGCAACAGTCACTGTCTGCATATAAAATGTACATTTAGCCCCAAAATCTCCTGTTCTCTTGCTGGGCCATAATCGGTGGGTAAGAGGCCAGCCTGCAGCCCCCTCCAACTAGCAAAGTGACGGTGCAGTCCGTCACAGTTCTATTTATAAACAATTTCCTGTGAACTTTCATTCTGTGTGAATGGAGGCAAAACTGAAGGTGTTGTCTTTTAAAATACCTTCAGTTTTTTCTGTGAAAATACACATTATGGCCACTGGGTGGAGCTGAGGAGCATAGGGAATAAGAATGTTTTCTTATTGCATACTATTTAACATTGGCTTGCTGTGTCATCGGATTTTGAGGGTATTTCCAGATGCAGATAGGAGCTGTACCCACATACTGTACATGATTCTTTTTGCTGTCCCATATGGCTTACAATTTATTGGTCACATTCTTCCTGGCTGCCATATGTTTCATGCCCTTCAACATGGTCAGGACATGCAAATACATAGTTGTCTCCATTGTTATACTTTTTGGCACTAGGAAGGGATGATTTTCATGTATGCTCCACTCTCCACACTGTATGCCTTGTCCTTGGACAATTTTTCTAACTGGAACTGCAGCCGTTGTAACCACTTTATTTATCATTAAGTGGATTTCTTTCTCATTCCTTACACTTTTACTTTGTTGAGCACCCTATTTTTATATATTCAAAACTTTTATACCTTATTGCACTGTAACTTAGATATGGACCCTGCTGAGGTCCGTTAAAGTTACATGCTCTGTGAGTACAGAGTTTGTCAACCATGGCTTAGAGTTTATGATATGCCATATGCTGTTCTGGCAGTTTCATTTTTGGATAAAAGCTCACTACATGCCCTTTCCTGGCATGAATACTGAATGGTTTGGATTTATTTTTACCTTTGCTTTTGCACTGTATTCTTTTTGTTTTGCTTTGTAATACTGTTATACTGTGAATTATCTGCTCTTGGCTCTCCTACTGTTCCTGACACTGACTTTACTCTATATCCTACTAGCGGTCTCACAGAAGCACATGCTGTTACTCCCTTCAGTCATAATGTTGTGACCTAATTAGCTGACGTTCTTGTGCTGGTATGTGCTTGACCTTAATAGTGAATGCAAGAGGTCCCTGTTCTTATATTACATTAACAAACAGCATTCAGACCTTGCGATCCTTTTGGTGGGTCATATGATGCTATCTACTCCCAATAATCCAGAGGAATTCTGATTTTAATTAAACAAACTGTTAACTTTACTCTCCTCAATCTGATGACAGATATGGCTTGTGGTTACATCTTTTTACATTTGTTTGGCACAATTGATGCTTAACCAGTGACTATATTGTAGATTCACATTCCTCCTCATTACTCAATCAATTTAATTGGCGATGCTTTTTTCTTCTGCCTTTAAAAAGGGTGCTTATCCACAGTCTATGATGGAGGCTTTGATTATACTGATAAGGAAGAAGAAGAAAAAGAGGCGCCTTTACCTCATGTGATATTGTATAATAAAGGAATTGTTATTGTAATAAAACATCCATATACTCACAAAAATACTTGAATTTATGTGCATCCATAAACCACATCAGTAAACTTTTCCATTATGAAAGCCAGAAGGCAACACTGACAAGTTCACATGCAGCAGCTGTTCAGACTTCCAGACTGATTTGGCTGAACATTTTTTCAGGGAAATGCCCCCTTCCTCAGAGCCAGACCCTCTTTTATGTTTCTGACATGGTCTGTGGAGGTGGTCCTGCACTCCCTGTGGAGGGCTGCCATCCCTGGTGAAGTGGTTGGTGATAATATTGTGGGCCAAGTGGTATCTTCAGTTGCTATTGGCGCAGAAGATTTTATGTGCCTTTGATTATACTGATACCTAATATGGCAAGGACACACAAAAATGTAATATATTTCCCCTGGCCATGACAACATCGTGGGTAACGTTTTGTCTATTTGTTTGGTCACTATTCAGTTTTTTATGCAGATCAAACAGGTGTTATCCCTAGGAAATGTGCAGTCATAAATGAAAACGGTGAGCAGGGGTTGATAATTTCTTTAGATGCAACTGAGGTCTTTGATGCCATGGAATGGCCTCATTTGCTATTGGCGCAGAAGATTTTATGTGCCTTTGATTATACTGATACCTAATATGGCAAGGACACACAAAAATGTAATATATTTCCCCTGGCCATGACAACATCGTGGGTAACGTTTTGTCTATTTGTTTGGTCACTATTCAGTTTTTTATGCAGATCAAACAGGTGTTATCCCTAGGAAATGTGCAGTCATAAATGAAAACGGTGAGCAGGGGTTGATAATTTCTTTAGATGCAACTGAGGTCTTTGATGCCAGGGAATGGCCCTAACTCAAAGCCATCCTTGGTAAACTTGGGTTTGGCCCAGTTTTCCGTGGGATTACTGTGCTTGATTGGCCGCTATTGAAGCATCCTGGTCCTATATAACACCTCAGCAGTGCCACAGTCTGATAGCTTCCATGCCACGCCGCATTGAGGCAGTAATTGCTTCAAAGGGGGCCCAAACCAAGTACTGAGTACATATGCATGCTTATACTTTTCAGAGGTCCGATATTGTTCTATGTACAATACTTGTTTTGTTGATTGCATGTAATATTCTAATCTTCTGAGATTGTGGATTTGGGGTTTTCATGAGCTGTAAGCCATAATCATCACAATTATGACAAATCATGGCTTGAACTATCTTGCTTTGCATGTAATGAGTCTATCTCATATATTAGTTTTAAGTTGCATTAGTGAAATAAATGAACTTTTGCACGATATTCTAATTATTCGAGTTTCACCTGTACAGTGGATAACTTTGCTTAATCAAACCCTAAGTGGTAGAGCATGTGCAAATGGCTGGATCTCTGAACCATTTTCCTTGTAACATGGAACTAGGTGGAGTTGTCCTCTGTCCCCCATTTGTATGCCTTAGCTACCGAGCCCATAGGTGCTAGAATGCACAGTCACCCACTGCTTATTAGACCTAAAACTGAGGATCTGGAGGAGAAGATGAGCTTGTATGTGAATGATATGGTGCTTTACCTGGCAGACTCTTCACTACACATGGCCCTGGATGTTATTACTGACTCAGGTTACATAGTTACATAGTAGGTGAGGTTAAATAAAGACACAGATCCATCAGGTTCAACCTATATAGCGTGTGTTATTGTGTGTGTATACTGCTCGGAATTTCAAAAGCCCTGCATGTTTTGTGAACTGAGGAACTCATCCAAGTTTTTTGAAGCAGTTTATGTTTCCTTCTGATACAGCTATCTGTGGAATTGAATTCCAAATTTTTACCACTCTCAAAGTAAAATACCTCTTACGCAGTTTACGATTATACCAACTCCCCTCCAACTTCTTGCTGTGTCCTCTCGTCTTCCTAACGGTACTTGGTTTTAGTAATGCATTCCCAATACTGTTGTCCCCATTAATGAGTTTGTTAGCTGTGTTCATGTCACCTCTTAAGCATTTCTTCTCTAAGGAGAACAATCCTAATTTTTGTAGACGTACCTGATAACCAAAACCCTCCATCCCCCTTATTAATTTGGTTGCCCTTCTCTGTACTTTTTCTAGCTCACAGACCTCCCGCCTAAGGATTAGTGATGTTATTTAGTTGCATAACTTTGTATCGTCAGCAAAGACTGACAGGGAGCTATTTATTCCAACCTCATTTTCATTTATGAACAAAATAAACAGAATTGGCCCCAAGATTGAACCCTGAGGCAATCCACTCACCACTTTGTACCATTTAGAGAATGCAGTCCTGCATCCAGTTTTCTACCCATGTACATATTGGTTACTTCTCTAGTTTAGCTCTTGACTGAACTATACTTGACTATATTTGCTGATAATTCACAACAGGACCCTCAAAAGTTAGCATATCCCTTATTGTGGGTTAAACTTTTATTGTGTTAAACAGTGCAATTACCCAAAACCCATAGAATTGTATTCCCACCAACACTGACTCTTTATTTCAGCTACTGAAGGTTAAATTCTTGGCATGGGCAAAGTTGCCTCTCTCCATGACTGGTTGAATTAATTTATTTTTAAAATGATATTATTCAAAAAAATGTTATATGTTCTTTATATATTTAAAATTGCAACAGATTAAGGCATCAAAGTACTGCTTTATAAACTCCAAAAGTGTTCAGCTGATAGAGCTCCTTTCTAGTTTTCTATATTGCGAGAGGCTTTCAAGGTCTGGACATGGGCAAAAAAACTCTATACTTCAGACTGGGATTTCCATACCTCCATTCCCCATTTTTAGGGAAATGTGAACCTCCTGGAACCCTAACTTATGGATGTAGTATATTGCAAGTCTGTTGGCTTATAGAGCCTTGGTCAATAACTGAAAGTTGGTATTCTCCACTAATTTCAAAGCTGTGGGATTCTGTTACAATTATCTCCAACTCAGACATACCTTTAGGGCTCATTTTCCACCAACCCCACTTACTATTATAGAAAACCAATTTAGCAATGTGTTACAATTCTAAGACAAAGCCTAATGTACAAAATCAATTTTTATTGTGGCAAAAGAAATCACAGATTTTGCTGATGAGGATTGGAAGGGATGTCTGAAGGCTCCAGGCAAGGCTTTACAATATTTTAGAGATAGACAAATTTCAATTTGTATAACCCATACCGACTACCTTACCCAAATAAAATGGCAACATTTTCCTCTATATCCCACCCTACTTGGTCTATATACTCAAGTTTACAAGCCTCTTTTATGCATTTGATATGGGTTTGCCCTCTGTCAGCTGATTTAAATGTATACATGACTCTATGGGCTGTGTTATTCCACCTACCCTACAAGCTTGTATTTTTATACTTAATAACTCTTATCAGTATGCAACATACTCTTCTCTGTGAGCTGTTGTTCCTGGCTAAGGATGGGCTGAACGTTCGAGTCGCACATAGGTTCGACTCGAACATAGCCTGTTCTAGCGTTCGCCGAACGCCGAACATTACAGGATGTCCGAGGTCTGTTCGACCGTGGAACATCCCACAATGCACTGCGCCGTCCGAAACGGTAATTGGCTACAGTCTTGCACCTGACCTGTGGTCAGGTGCAAGACTGTGACAATCAGGGCTCAGTACAAATATAGAGCCATGATTGGGCAAAGTCACGATGACTCTGCCCAATCATGTCTCACAGCTAAGTCCCTGCAGCACACTATATAAGGCTGCTGACACCGCGGCCCTGTGTAGTGTGTTGAAGGAGACTGATGAGAGATACAGAGATAGATATACAGAGAGAGATACAGAGAGAGATACAGAGAGATATACAGAGAGCTATACTTTTTTCCATGTTCGAAAGTTCGAGTTAGAACCGAACACGGGGGTGTTCGGCTCATCACTATTCCTGGCTAGGGGCACAATATTTATTGGATGGATGTCTGCTTACTTCCTTATGATATCACAATGGGTCCATGGAGTATACCCCTTCCTCTCCCTTATAATCTTTAATTTTTCATATCCACCAGGACTTTACTGGCTGTTGGGCATGTGGAACCTCAATTCTTTCACTACACGCTTATTATTTTGTGTTTCCCCCAGGCAATCATCCCACCTCCAAAATAAGCACAGTCATTGGTTTACTAATCTCTCCCTTTTAAAATGTATTTTATGGTTATGTTTTTTTGATGTTGTTCCTTTTTACACTTCAATACACAGCACATTCATAATTGTCATTGTGTGTTACTGGTTTTTCTTTAACTGTATATTAACATTCGTATACTGTTACTATAACTCTTGCTACCCCGTAATTTGCTGTATCCTAAATATGCATTTTTTGAAGTTTTATATATCTGTATCACTTATGCTGATTCTCAATAAACTTTTTTTTATTGAAAAAAGAGATTTTATTCTCTACCATTCATGCACAACCAACTTACTTTTCCTCAGGAAAATAAACTGCAAAATAAATGTACTTTTTTAGAGTTTAAATGTTATTACCTATTATACTATATAAAGTTAATTTTTTTAAACCCAAAGCATTTTCAATCTTTATTAGTAACTGTGTCTAAATATTTGTAGGATTGTTCAATCTGAATTTTAACACTAGATGGCAGGCAAGTTATTTTTATCTAGACAAAAATGTAACAGTTGCTCTACTTCAGCTGTCCAATTTGGTGCATGTGGTTACTATGTTACCTACACAGACAGAGAAATATTATAACACAATGGATGAAGTCTTTGCTGTATGTTCTATGTAGCTATAATGTAGCTATAATCGTACTATATATTTGTTTCATCACAGACATGCAGTTCTCCTACATAAGAATTTTATAATAACTAAGTTCACTCTTTGTGCACCAGTACAGCTTTTTGTGACCCTTTTTGGGCAAACAAAAAACCAATCCTGTAATGTGTGCAATGTAGCCACATAATTTGATGTTATACTTATGCTCTGGGTCTACATAGAGAAATTGTCGTTGTGAACATGGCTTTACTGTATAGTGGTTGTGGAAGAAAATTATTTAGAGTAGCAACATCCCTGAATAAATTCAAGAGAATTGGATAGATCTGCAAAAAAGAATGTCTGGGTTGCATTTTGTACCAATAACTACACCCTAATGCAAATGAGGTAAAAAGTACATAGCCATTACAAGAGCTTTACTGAATTGAGACAATGGGCACAATTGCAGTAGTTGGGGTTCATTTTTAGTAGCAGATGAGGCAAGAGTAGTATAAAACAACCTATGGCATATATGAGGTTGCTTAAGATTGATCATATTAGCCAACCTGTGTTTAATTCAGTCACCATCAGGTTAAAGTAAACATGTCATGAAAGACAAATGGGAACACCATTGTTGACCTTCTTTTGAAAATGCTCTTTTTCTGGCTGAACTGATTCACTGGATTCAATCATTTCAGAGTCACTGGCTCAGAACAGTTTTGTTCATTGGAGCATGGGCTTACTGTTGGAGGGTAGTGCCAGACATTAAATGGTATGTGGAGTTTTGAAACAATTTTTCCAATTTAGGCTAGGTTCACATGGGGCAATTGAGCTGGTGTATGTATTGTGATGATTCAAGTAATCATGTATAGGAGATAAAATTGCCAGTCCTATAAGTTAAGACACTCTTATCCTATAAAACCTTAATGGATTTTTACATAACTACAATTTTGTGTATAATTAAATGTACTTATTTTACTTATTATATCATAGAAATAGTTTATCATAAATCTTTAATTCTCTCTTTATTGCCACTCTTGTGGCACTC
Organism: Nanorana parkeri; assembly: GCF_000935625.1. Taxonomy (NCBI): domain Eukaryota; kingdom Metazoa; phylum Chordata; class Amphibia; order Anura; family Dicroglossidae; genus Nanorana; species Nanorana parkeri. The sequence continues at coordinate 427,453 of NW_017307133.1, read as the reverse complement.
TCACTTGTTATATACATCTGTCCTGACGAATTGGCCTCTACAATGCCACACAATGCAATAGTGGCTTTATCTATTACTATATGATAAATGAATAACTACTTTTTGAAGAATTTATTTCTAAACATCTCCTTCCTATATGGACACCTCTGCAGACCAAACCTCCAATTTTTTGGGGGCTCAACGATCTCTACCCTTAAACAAGGACTTTTAAATTAACCCTTTAACCGTAACCCTAATATTACACCTAATATTTAACCCTATTATCAACTGTAGCCCTAATATTTGACTTTACCATTTTCTTTAACTTGAACTCTAGCACTTTACACCATGCTAAGATCAAACAGTGTCCATGTCTTTTCTCAACCCCCTTGAGTACAGGTGTAGAGCAATTTTCCACAGTCATGCATTTATGCAACTTAACTGAATCTGTTCTTAGCAGTTATGTGTAGCTGATAGTGATTTGGAAGAAAGTTGTAGTATTTTTCATGATCGTCTTAATTTTTCTTAGTTATCCTCTTATCTCAGTGGAAACTCAGACAAGAAAACAATATCTTGGGGATAAATTTACAAACAGGAGTAAAGAAAACTAGCAACAATTACATTCATAATGGCTGTCCAAACCTACTAATCAGATTATTCTAAATAAATTGCCTTGTTCTGTATAAATCATCTATTGATTAGGGGAACGTTTACTTTCAAAAGTTGACATAAATAAAGCTGATCATAAATAGCTCAATATAAGCATGAAATATTCCTGATTTTGAGCATTGCAATCACTGAGTTTTCTCTGATTGTCTAGAGGGTGATGGTATGTGCACCAGCCAGTTAAAGGCCCCTTTGCATGCACATTTTGTTAGAAGAATATTGCTCCAATAACATTTTGTGAGTGAAGAAATGATGTCAGTGTTATACACAGCTGCATGTTATAAATCACTAAACTTCCTTCCTCTATATCACACACAGATAGAAACAGAGTATCCTGTTCAAGTCCATTTAAAAAATCTTATTCTTCATAAATAAATTATGCAGGGATAATTCTTAATAATAAGAAGTGCAAAAAGGAGCCCAAGTAACATGAAGGTAAACAGTATTCTTCTTGAAGTTTTTACATACCAGTTGGCATGTTTATAAAGGCCTTTCGCTGGCCTGGGATTGCTGCCATTCATTGCAGATTCATAAGCATTTGCCATCATGATTCATTATACTTAGGGCAAATATAATCTCACCAAATGTTCACCCTGAAGAATATCAGAAATTGCATGGTGCATGTTCACTTATAGTAGGTGAATATATTTGCCTTTTCCCATTTCTTGGGGAATGTTAACAGAAGAGTGTGTCTAGAACTGACTGATGCTGGCACCTTTTGGAAAAAGCCAAGGTTACATTCGTGAAGGGGTTTATCAAATCGGGAGTAGGGATGAGCCGAACACCACCGTGTTCGGTTCTAACTCGAACTTTCGAACATGGAAAAAGTTCTAATTCGAACTTAGAACTCAATGCAAGTCTATGGGGGTAGAACTCAGAAAATTAAATGTCCCCATTTTGAAGCCTTATATGCAATTAATCGGCCATAAAAAGTGTATGGGGGTCCAGGTACTGCCCTGGGGGACATGTATCAATGAAAAAAACACTTTTAAAAAATACAATTTTTAAAGGAGCAGTGATTTAACATTACTTAACCAGTTGACATCCGAGGGGTTAAACCCCCTTCCCATCCAGGCCATTTTTCAGTATTCAGCGCTGCGGTACTTTGACTGACATTTTTTCCGTCATGCAGCGCTTCGGTGTCAGCAGCCTTATATAGTGTGCTGCAGGGACTTAGCTGTGAGACATGATTGGGCAGAGTCATCGTGACTTTGCCCAATCATGGCTCTATATTTGTACTGAGCCCTGATTGGCACAGTCTTGCACCTGACCGCAGGTCAGGTGCAAGACTGTAGCCAATTACCGTTTCGGACGGCGCAGTGCATTGTGGGATGTTCCACGGTCGAACAGACCGCGGACATCCTGTAATGTTCGGCGTTCGGCGAACGCTAGAACAGGCTATGTTCGAGTCGAACCTATGTGCGACTCGAACATGCAGCCCATCCCTAATCAGGAGCAGTCAGAATCTGAAGCAGCTGCCCATTGCAACCAATCAGCTCTTCAGTTTTTTTTTAAGCTTTGAAAATGAAAGACAGAAGCTGATTGGTTGCTATGTGAGCAGCTGCTTCAGATTCTATCTACTCCAGTTTTGATAAATTCCCCCATAGTGTTCAAGTGGGAATCAATAGAGTCATTGTGTAAATACAAATATATACAGTTTAATCCCAGAGTCACATAATGTTTGAAAATCAAACATGCAAGGGACCCATGTTTGATAGGAAGAAACTTTCGAGGACCCCTATGAAGATTGCACTGTAAGCCGTTGTGCTGTGTTATCTTGAAGGACCAGTCTCAGTAGGTTGTGTAGAAAGGGCTGTGTGCCCCCAAGAAAATAAACATTAAAAGTTGTGTCCATCCCTCTATTTAATGCCTCCTTATTTGCACCGGGGACAAAAGGCCATTAGAGAAAGTGTGACGGTGAGTTTCTTGCAGTTTTATAATTTGATTGCCCCCTTTCTGAAGAAGCGGCTTGCGGCGTAAAATGCATAGAATTACTTTCTCTTGAATCTCACACACACATGATTTGATGAATAGATTCTTCATAGACAGCATGGATTAATGTATAAAGGATGGACGATAATTGGTGTTCGTCTATGTAAGCAATATGGGATAAGGAGTGAGAAAGTGGGGGTAATAATTTGATTTGTTTTGCCCTTGTTTTATAACCTTTTAATCATGTAATTAATTGTTCAGTGTGGGATGTTTTCTATGTGTTTTCAATAAAAGTTATTGTTTTCTATGTATGCACATTACTTAAGGTACCTTAAAAGTCCACACCCCATTATAATTTGGTTTGAAAATTAAAGTCACAATACACATTTATTAAAAAAAATCACATGAGGTTCCCCTTTAAATTCCACCCAGAGTAGCAAGCATGAGCCCCCCTCCCCTTCTTGTAAAAGACCAGGCATGTCTTTCAACAAGGGGGGTACCTTGCATGGGGTCGTAGATATTCATCCCCTCCCTGGGAAATGAGTACCCTTTAACCATTACCACAAATAGTAAAATGCCAAAAAAACACACATCTGCACCTTAGAAAAAGAACTTTAATCACACTACAAGAACAACATAATATAAAAATGTTATTAATGCCTCCCAATGTAATCCAGCATCAATCACAATGTCCAGCAATGTAATCCATGTCAGTCAAGTCTTTCAGCAATGTAATCCACATCAGTCAGGTCATTCAGTGATGTGATATTGCTCCTATTGCTAAATGACAGACCTCTGGTAGTGCAGTAATGTAACCACAGTGCTAGGGATCCCGGGTGACATCACTGACAAAATATGGTCAATAACAAGGTGGCTTCATAAAAAAACTTTTTTAAAGCCATCAATTCCAACATTTTTCACATGCTGATGGTGCAGATGTAATCTGTCAAAAATTCTGCCGGAGGCTACAGTGCTTGAAATCAGAGGAATTCAGGGGCCACCAAGAGGTATGTATTCAGGGGCTTCTATTGCATGCATGTAGCTTTTATTACATTTGTTTTAAAGAGTAATTTTGATCATCTCATCTTCAAAAGGAAACTGTAAACAAAAATATGAGATCTGCTGTCATTGACTTGTTTTTTTAATTAGCAATTTGCAGACAAGGCAGAAAACGCAGTAACTACGTTGTTATCATGACCGGTTTCCTTAATAAAGTCTCTGGGCAAGAAAGACTACTTGGGCAGATAACTGGTTCTAGGTTTCGTTTTCAAGAAAAGCAAATGTTTCCATAAGTTATTTTAAATGAACATAATTATAACAGAAGGGTCCAAAAGGTGTCTATAAAAATACCCTTTTATCCTTACATAGTTACATAGTTAGTCAGGTTGAAAAAAGACACAAGTCCATTGAGTTCAACCTATAGAGATAAGAGGAAAAAAAGAAAAAGAAAAAAACAAAAACAGAACAGGAAACCTAAAACAGAACGCTATACCCACAGTTACCCACTGTTGAGAGGAAGGCAAAATAACCCTATTAAGCATAGTTCAATTTGCTCCAACAGGGGAAAATAAAATTCCTTTCTGATTCCATAACGCAATCAGATATTCCCTGGATCAACAATCTCTGGTGTTTACTATACTAAGAACTCAATATCCAGTAATATTCTGTAATTTTAGGAATGCATGCAGATTTTTTTTTAAACAGTTAACTGAGCTAGCAAAAAGTAGCTCCTGGGGGAGTCTATTCCACATTTTCACAGCTCTAACCCTTATAATATGCTGGGCCCATGTCCTTTATGTATACAAGTGTCTACATTAAAACATGTTCAATTTGGGCTCGATAGAGTCTTTGATGTGTTTTTTGTAATGCCCTATGCATGCTTTACTTTGCAAGCTGGAGAGATATTCTCTGTATTGTGCGATATGGGGTGTGCCTGAGTGCTTGACTTGAGCTCAAAGTAGACATTTGTGCAGAGTACCTATTTGGGGCCTCCCTAGGCATGCAGTAGCAGCTTTCAAAGAAATATGCAGGCACTCTATAGTGCCTACTTTTAGAGAAATGTGTCGGTTTGATTACTATTTCTTACCAACAAGTTCACTTTAAATCATATGCATGCAGCACAACAGTGCCATTAAATAATTTTTATGTTCATACACTTCATTAAAGAGCTATCTGCAGTATAGGTCAGTATCGCTAAATGCACACAGCAGGCCTGTTGCTATACAATGCTGATTTTCAGTACGGAGCATCAACTTTGATCTGTGAAGAGGGTTTAAAACTCTCTAGGTGGTCCTCATTAATGATCCACTCTGATCTCTTACTATGCCACTTGTAAAGACCACTAGAATTCATTATTGCTCTGATCAGACACAAAGCACATCCCCTGGGAATTGTGGGGAAGAGATTCAAAGAGGAAGAACCAAAGTGTACTAATAGCAGTGACATGGCTAAGGAGACAGTCTCTCATCGTGCTGAAGAGTACGACTCAATAAAACGTGATGGGTCAGTTTCTTGTAAGGATCAACAGAACAATAATTAATCTACTGTACAGTACTTTCTGTTGGGCTATCAGAGGATGTCAGTAAAAGCAAAATATTATCATCTGAAATGTTACACTATATTATAATAGCTCAATACTTCTAATACATTCCTTAGCATATTTTAGTTATGTGAGTTCCATGGTAAATTAGGTTAGATCTTTACAGGAATTTTCTGGTCACAGAACCTGTGTAATGTATGTGTTTCAGTAGTCGTAGAGTTGAGTGAACTGTCTACGCAAGCTCATTATATAAATGCATTCATAAGAATGATATTTGTGCAAAATCTACAATAAACAAAACAAATCTGCTCAATATAAAGAATGTACAATGCTTGAAAAATAAATATATTATTTTACATCATACCAAATGTAAACAAATATGAAATGTGTGTATTGAATTAACCTTTAATGTACCATAGTATTCAAAAAAGGAATTTTCCTATTTCCAGGATGCCTTGAAGGGACTAGATACTGTTTTCAAACATTTATTTTAGGTATACATGTAAAAGCGATCAGGTTGATATAAATAATGTTATTCATTTGTGTTCTTTTTTAATATGTAATTATATAAGCACATGGGGGCAGCCATATTTTCTCGTTACATACTCCTGGTTTGCAATGTTACACAATAGTTGTGATAGTTGGTTGACACATTGAAAACAATGCACCTTCTGTGTCAATAACATCTCAATAGTTTCTAACAGCAGGTATGTGCTTGGCTCAGACAGGGCAAAGCAACAGGTAAGCTTAAAGTATATCTAAAACCAAGAACGAAAATGCAATATATTGCAGATTGCTAGTCCTTAGATATGGTGGCTGCATTCATTTTCTTCTTTTCAGGGTTTTTCTTACTTTTCACCTAGTAACCCTTCTAGTTTCATATTCCCTATACTAGGGTGTCAACACTCTCTCACTGTACTGCATCTATGGAGGAGAAGCATTGTCACCCTAGGACAGAACTACAGAACACCTTCTACTCTCCTCTTTCTGCATAATATAGATGTGAGCTTTTCTGTAGTCCTAACAAACTTCCTGATAGCATTGCTTGAGATAAGACTCTAGAGAGCACAGTGCATCAATATTTTGGGTGGGATCAACAGGTATGTTTTGCATTTAACAAACATAAGTAACAAAATGCTTTCAATGGTATATTTACCAGACCAAAAGAGAGCAAATAAGATAAATTCATTGTTAGTGTTCATATACACTTTAATGCCCCTCTCTGGAGCATTACATATTTACCTTTCCTTTGCACCCTTGGCACTGCATTCACCCAGGTGTGAAGTTAGGAGGCCCAAGTAAGCATTGAGTCACTATACCTAAGCATCAACACTGACACATGACAGGAAAGGAAGTGACATAATCCTCTGCTCCACTACAGATAATATGCCCGTGCACTTCCAGCTGCAGGTGTTGGCTCCCCCAAACAGTCTGTCTTCTGCTCAGAATGCACATTTTGATGTGCACAGCAACTTCAGCATTCAGCTGCATTCAACTTCAGCTGCCGCCTGGCTACAGTCCACCCACCCTCAGTACTGAAAGGCAATCCAAAAATGCTTTTAGAAAGTATAATTTAGTAGATGTACTAAACAAAGTATCTGGTGCTATAAATGCCTAAGACCTAGATGTAGAAGATGTATCAGAAGATGTAGAAAATGATTCAGCATATGTAATGGAATGATGAAAAATAAAATCATATATTTAAGTAAGGCAACAAATTTTGAACTTACAGAAGGCAAAGGCATATCTGAGCACACAATTACAGATGCTGCATATGATGAGGATGACTAGTAATTGGTCAAGCAAGAGTCACTAAGTATGATGACCCATGACCTATGGTACAGAGCTAAAATCAACTTATTAACCAGTTCTGAAGAGATTGACTTTAGTTAAGTAGTATTTAGAACACAGTCATGCAAATATATTCAGATATATCATACTGTTTGATAGACATGTAAAAGCTCAAAACATTTGTTACGTTTTGTATCGATTCCAATTTTGTTTTGGTTTGTATAATTTCAAATGTAATTGGAGGGAGTTTATTATGTTGTTAAATGTGAAAATAAAAAAACAGCATGCCCCCCCCCAAATTCTTACCAGACCCTTTAGGTCTGGAAGGAATTTTAGGGGAGACCCCATGCCAAAAAAAATAGCATGGGCTCCACCCTTCCAAATCCCTTACCAGACCCTTGATCTGAGCAGCAGTCTGGCAGAGCAGGAAAGCGGGGGGCGGTCATGCTCCTCCTTTCCTGCACCATACCAGGCCACTTGCCCTTAAGCAGGGCAGGGTCCCCATGTTTATGAGAACAGGGGCCTCTACCCCACAACCCTGGCCTGGTGGTTGTGGGGGTCTGGGGCAGGGGGGTTTAATTTAATCTGGGTGCCTCCTTTCATGAAGAAAAGGGTATATCTGGAGTCAGCCAGCGCACAGGAGACTACTGGAAATTCTAAACTGAACATCAACTAGGAACCACATGGCTTAATCCATACCTTGAATCAACTCTATTGAGACTATATAGGCTGCAATCATAAACATTCATTAGGAGATGTTTTTTTCAGTTAAAGATTATGAGCCACAGTGTGCATTTCCAACCAACTTGCTTCAAGCTTCAGAGGTATGCTGATAGGCCCTAGAGGGGACCAGAATTCAGAGAATGCAAATTGGCATAAGGTCTTATTTTTTAACATTATGTGTATATGTTGGTAGGGTGAGGGAGACCAGTGCGTAAACATAATGAATCATTTCAGATCCACTTTAACTTTTTTTCTTTTAGTATTTCCCATCAATTGCACACAATATCAGATAAACAGTATTTATAGTAATAATTTAAAAATAAATCACTAAAGTCACAAATTCAGAACGCAAAAATATTTCTAGATAATTGTATATTGTATATTATAAATTATTCTGATCAAGCTGGTACATATGTTTGGGCATGGTTATATATTGGTAGTTTATTCTTCATCCAAACCATAAATGCCATTTTAAAATGTTCGGTCTGCAGGCTACATTACAAGAGTCTCAGCTGGAAGAGAAAGTTAACCAAATAATTGCAGACTTTGGAAAACAGATTCATCATACATCTTGACCTTGGTTTTATTAAAAAACCCATTACAATTTTAATTGAACGTCTGAAGATCTGTAGTTTCTCTAATTCAGTCTGTATTCATATCCATTTCTAGCAATAGACCTTATTGGTGTTTTGGCTGATAGTTTTTTTATTTGTAAATTAAGTGAATCAGTATAAATTATTTTCACAAACAGACTTGATCTGTGTGATTTAAAATTGTGACAGTTTTAACTATTACAGGTTCGATCGATGACTGGCGTAGACAAAGATTTTTTCACACATAAAGAGAGAGAAATCAGCATGTATATTGTGAGAATAGCACTGGAACACAAGTGGAAGAGTGAGACAAAGGCTTCTTTTTTCCTAAGGCCATACCATGCACTGGATTTAAATACCTTATTAGGCTGAATTAGGCAACAGTGGTTGTGCTTTAAACATAAGCTAACTGCCTTCCCAGGGAGTCATTCTTGAGATGGGGGTTAAAAACCAAGCTATGCTGACCTACAGAGAGAATGTGGTGGCAGCCCTGTAAGTAAATATCTGTAACCTGGTCAGCGTCTGTGTGGGCCTTCACTAACTGCATTTTCTGTACTCTGTATATTAAAGAAATCTATGCTCTAAAGCTACTCAAACATTTGTGGACACAGCATAAGTGGCCATTCACCACCATAGCACCACCAATAATGCATTTCTTTGAACTATGGTCAGATGGCTTAGAATGTATTATGTGCAAGACCTTAACTATAAAAGGCAGTGCTTAACAGTGCTATTCACAGTGCAGTACTGTACTACATTGCTGTGAATCTTACTGTGTACCCCCTGCAGTTACACTGCTTTATTGTACTACATCACGGTGGATTGCAGTGTAGTGGGCTAAATATTTTGCGTACCTTTCCCCTTGTATTCACCATGCTTAGTCCTTTTTATTGCTTTTTTATTTTCTTTTAATTCACTTTTCTTTTTAGTTTCTGAAAAAAACAAAAAACACAGGTTTGAGGATTAATTTTTTAGGGTTTTTGTAGTGCAGGTATATTTTATTTTAATTTTGCTAGGGTCCGAAGTAAGTAAACTTGTGTGGTAAAATGTGCACACCAAATCACTACATAAGAATGAGATGATGCGTGGACCTATATGGGTTGGACTTGATGGACGTATCTCTTTATTCAACCCCAAATACTATGTAACTATGTAACTATGTAACTACATCTTTAGTGCACCAAAGCTACACATTTGTATTACTGCTTTTGCTATGTGTGACATTAAAGTTATGCAATCCTCTGTGTTCACAATGTCAGGCAAATCAAATTCACAGGCAACAGCGCTAATACATTACATAAAATATTTTCCAAAATAATATTACAATTGATCGGTCCCAACACAATGTTTCCAAATATATACAATAAGAAAAACAAAAAATATATAATAATATATTATGCAATCGATAAAGATAAGAGTAAAAGTCCAGAGCGTATGTGTAAATAACACTTCTAAGTGTAATCTTACTTCACCCAGTTTGTGTAAATAAAAGTATCTTTGCGACGGTCTTCTCACACTTCAATCGACAATCTTCCAGTGATAGTAGCTCACACCTGTCCCCCTTCTTGTATAAAACTCACCAACTCTATTGTGACCTAGTATTTATTATACATCAGTCAATTCAGGTTCTCCAGAACACTGTTAGCTCTCTGCCTGGTATGCCAAATAGCAAGCGGTGATCTCTTCATGATGGTAAACCACTAATACCTTCAAATTTTCATCATAAGTAAGACAACAGAAAAAACATCATAGTGTAAAACCATTTATTTAATAAATATCTTTAAAAACAAGTGCACTTATATTTAGGCATGCTTATTTCAGCATAAAACATCCAGCTGGTGTCGCAGCAAATCAACACACACGTCTAATCACAAGGCAGTAATCCCTTGGAAATGTAAACAGCAGACTCCTCCCATGTTTCATAACACATTGATCTTTTCTTGTCTCTCCCTTTTACATTGCGGTCTAATCAAGCTGCTTACTAGGTAGTAATACTAGGATAAAGGTTGTACATAAATGAATAAAAGCTGGCCATTGTAAGCACCCTGTCTGTGTTAAATAGTTCTTCTCAACATCTCCTAAGCATGCTATTTAAAAGATTTGTGTATTTTCAATGTTGCCATCAAAGCCACATAAAAAGTCCCTCTCCTGTTTTACGGTATTTTAAAAAAAAATTATTTTGCATTCATAAATGTCCCCCATTGCAGTGCCCGGCTTTCAATGCCTTGTTTTTGATAGCTGGTTACCTATTAGCCCAACAAATGGCCAGAATTTAACAACAAGATTCACTCTTTATAGACTTTGAAGAATTTGCAGTCTTTGAACAGGATTTGTGAAACCAGGGCAAATTCACCAATTGCTACATCTTCATCACACAAAAGCAATTGAGCACTACTGGCAGACAGGATCGTATTTAACAAATAAACAATCTCTGGGTTAATTTTGTAACATTGTCCAAGCATGGACTTACTTTCAGCTGGAAAATGTACAGTACTTAAAGAGCAGACATGGAAAACTGTGAGTAGGATTATCAACTGTTTTAGTACTTAGGTAAAGATCTATAAAATGTTGGCTCTAGAAATCTCCTAAAGGCAAATTCACCTCACACTTATCATTATCCGATTACATTTGGAAATATGTACAAAGATTTATTTTTTAAACTCTAAGCACTATGTTAAACTCCAGGCAAATATTTTTTTTTTTTTTTGGACAGTGGGGAAGTGTTAGAATGTATTCAATAGGGACACATACCTGAATAGAACCACTTATTTTCACAGAAGTGGAAGGGTTTGCACTTTTATTAGGTTGTTATTGCTGTCTGCATTGCCATTGTGGAAGTTCCCCTTAATTCCTGTGCCAGTGACAATGGTACATAGTATAGGGATTGAGGGTATAGCTCACAAAAAGACACAAACTGGACAAAGCTTTTAACTTTACTTTTTCCAAAAATCTGAAACATCCAAGAATTAAACTTTGTACCATACTTACTGTTTCTACATTTTTGTAAGAATGTGTTTGTTTTCATGCTATATGAAATTTAGCGTATTCATATTTTGCTTTCTCATTTTTTCTTTAACATAATTAGGAATGCCATTTTTTAAGTTGAAACATGGTCATGTGACAGGCCAGGTACCAGTTTTTCTTTCTTCTGGTCTGTAATGTGCATGGCAGCCCATTGGCTGTCAACAATGCTTATGAAATGGTCCTCACAGGGTCTTCTCATTTTAAAGCATTAGGCTATTACAACACAAGGGGTGACAAATAAATCAGTTAACTTCACCAAAAGCAACTAACAATCACCGGTCTCCATTGTTGGAAGAGGTGCCGTGGAAAGGACATGTGATACCGAATTCATGTAAGTAGATTAGAGTCAGCTTTTTATTACAGAATGGCTAGGAGCAAGTGGGTTATTTATTTATTTTTTCTTTAAAGGCTTTCAGTTTGCTTATTTGATAAAGAAGCCTGTTTACAAAACATATTTGCTCAAACTAAATTTTACAGACAGAAATTAATATCTCATTCCGTATCAGATAGCTCAATCTAAAATTTCATCTCCACAGATTGTACTTTAAAGAGGGTAGCTCTGCTGCTTAAAAACATATAAACGAACATTTTCAAAGGTTATAAACTTCAAAATTCAGAACACCAAGCCAGTGATTGAGTTAAATATTTCACTGGATTGGACCTGAAGAGCGTGTAGGGATATGCTCTGCAGCCCAGTGCAAATACATTCTCTTAAGCGACATATATATAGATATAGATATATCTATAGATATATCTATAGATATATCTATAGATATATCTATAGATATATCTATAGATATATCTATAGATATATCTATATCTATATATATATATAACCTCAATTCCTAAAAAGTTGGATGGTGCATAAAATCTACATAAAAACAGAATGAAATGATCTGAAAATCTCATGAACCCATATTTTATTCACAGTAGAAAATAGAAAAAATAAAATGTTTAAACTGAGAAAATTTACCATTTTAAGAAAAAAAGGTAATTTTTTAATTGATGGTAGAAACACGTCTCAAAAAAGTTGGGTCAGGGCAACAAAAAGCTGGCAAAGTAAGTGGTACTAACAAGGAAGAGCTGAAAGAACATTTTGCAACTAATTAGTATAATTGGCAACAGGTCAGTAACATGATTGAGTATAAAAAGAGCATCTTAGAGAGTCAGAGTGTCTCAAAAGTAAAGATGGGCAGAGGTTCACCAATCAGTGAACATCGTGAATGTCGTGCCATCCAAAAATACAAGGTAAAGCTCTATCTTGCAAAGAAGAAGCCATATCTGATCCCTTTGGTATCCCCAGCTGTAAACAATAAACGTATACAATTATATATTACTCACCAGCTTGCTTAGTCATAATGGACCATCTTACCTGTACAGTGTACCCTTGCAGTGTGCCTTTTCGCTATCCATGGTGAGGAAACTTGGCAGTGTTACACAAGGATTTTTCAAGCAACACTATTTCTGGCCCAAAAGGCGATTTCTATGAAATGGATGCTGCTCTTTGCTCCTATTTTAGTACAGTGGGTAAGCTTGCTAAACCAAGTCATACATCATTAAACAAGTATTTCTGACAACAGGAAATGCCCAATTAAAGTAGTATTAAACTCTCAATTTTTTTTCCCAAAAAAGGAATCAAATCAAACAAATATACATTGCCCAGCAAAGTATTTCTTTTCATTTTTGCACAAGCACTTACAGTCATCTTGTTTTCAAGCAATTGGCTCTAACCCTCTCAGCTCAGTTTCCCTGAACTTCCTGTTGAGTACAAGAATATAGGGTAGAGCACAGTCTATAACATCTGTTCATCTACCAGCTTGGAGAAGGGAGGAAGGAGAGCAGGAGAATGACTTGCCTTGCTATGCCTGTGGTTCTTTGTGGAAACACACACGGCTTAATGGCACATACAAGGGTGTCTCCAAATTAAATTAGCCACTCTAAAACCCTATTAATATAATTACCAGTGCTAGGGGACCAACTGATTCTGCAGAAAGTTAACACTTTTAAACATTAAGGAGCAGCATTCATTGTATGTGGTTTATTAGGGATTTGAAATAGCTTAAAAACCTTTTGACTTTAATATCGCTTTAAATTTCAGAAAATATAGGAAGCTTGGATTATGCTTTCTGATGTCTCTATTTGTGATATGTCAATTGGCCCATAAAATACTGTAGTCTGATACAACAATGATATTTTCCTTATAAATTAGGGGAGACAAACAAGACATGGGTTTAATGTACAGTTTGTTTTAATGTATTGATGTTTATTGATGTACTCTTATTCTGTATAAATATATTGGTTTTGTTAAAATAAATAAATGTGGTCAGTGGGGGCTTCAGGGAGTAGATGTTGGCTGGGGGTGGGGGGCACACAAATCCAGGAGTTAGGCTTTAAATGTGAACACAGATGCACAAAGTAGTCCTGGACTAGACTTAATAGGATATCTTTATCACAAACTCTATCAAACCCAAAAATGAAGTTCACAAAGAATCTGCCATGAGGTGAAAATTGATGCTCTCTAGAATGGGACATGGCTTATAAAATGAACAAAGTTAATTTGGGGTGAGATCTCAACTTTAAAGGGTTAGCATAAGAGTAAAATTTCAGCAAGGTCCATTGACTCTTCCATCACAGCAGATAATTAAATTACAGCACATATTTCCTACGGGTAAAAGAAAAATGTTCAGCACCAGTAGTGTGAGAATAAAAAGTGCTATTGATTCAGGATTTATACACTAGATTGACCTGACAGGCCTGTGTAAAATCCACTACTCAGTGTTGTCAAAAAAAGACAGAGTTCCTTCTTAAACAAGGACAAACTGATATATTAAGTAGGGGTCTCGTAAGTTGTCTACATCCATTAGGTCTCCATTAACTCTCTTTTAAAAAAAATCTGCAATGGTCAATCTTTAATACAGCTCAATGCACTGAACACCTAATGAATAAAGTAGGATATATTTATTTATTTGTTGCAGTAGTGTGGAGAAAACTACCGTATATGCTACTTACCATATCTTTCCTTAATAATTGATATTAGGAAATGCTGATAAAGTGTCTTGAATGCATTTATTTAAAGTAGAATTATGGGCAAAATCGAAAATTACCCATATGATGCAGTCTGTCAAAAACATTAACACAGCAGTCCCTAGTGTAACACAGTTTTTTTACCTGTTCATCCTGCCAGTGGATACCTCCTTTACCAGGGTAACAGCCCCGTTCATTCTGCAGTGAAATCTCACAGCAGCTTTGGCATCATGTCTGCCTTCCTTGTGATTGACAGCAGTATATGGATTCCATAGTTGCCAGAAGAGTGGTATGCTTTTCACTTACAGTCTCTGCAACAGCATACATTAGCGGCACATATTTGGCTGTGGAATTTATTTTTTCTTTTATGGTTAGTTTCACTTACATACAGCAGTAGCACCCCAATCTTATTAATTTCAGCTTGAAAGAAAATACTTTTTTTCACATAGCTTTATCAATCATACATACTTTTTTATCAAACTTTAATAGATTTTGTTGGTGGATAGAAAATGTTTCCAGTAGTTGGCTGTGGCTGTCCCTGCTCTCCATGATGTAAAACTGTACTGCCACTAGCCAGTTTCTATCAAGCTTTCATTAAGAATTCAGAGACCTCAGATAATACAGTAATGCTGACTAGCATGAGGACATTTTTAATGAGGGAGAATCAGCCAAAATATACTAGAGAAAGAGAGCATGGGCAGATTTTTTACTACAAAAATTGGGAGATTGCAGATGATACAGTAGTGTAAAATCAGACAGCAGCTAGACAAATTTAAATAGCAAGGCTAAGCCCAAATTTAATAGAGAGATAGAGCACCGGCTGTGGTTTTACTATAAAGATAAAGATAATGCAGAGGATACAGCAGTGTAACATTGACCAGCTGCAGGACTAACTGGTGTATGCTTAACTTTTAATTTACCCATGATAGATAGGGGGATTCAGTGAATGTGACTGAAATAATGTGAAGTGTTTTAGGTGCACACTTTTCTGACTGTTGCACTTATATTTTTTCCTTTCAAATGAAGCAGAGGCATGCTGTGAACAAAAGGCAACTCTCAGAACAGCTGATAAGGAACAAGTAAATGCCATGCTTTAAACACCCAAATCTTAAAAAAAAGGCTTATTAACATACCCCAAAATAAATACAAACCCCAAAACCTTTGATACAAAAGTCCATTTTTTGTTTAAAGCCTTGCATTAAGAAAAAAAATCAATGAATTGGGACAGCAGCTTAAAGTGACTGCTTACCTCAAATCAACCACAAAATAAAATGAAAAACAAAAAATAAGATAACAAAAGACTGCACAGGAATTGATAGTCCAAAGAGCTAATAATCAGAATTAAACTACAGTTACCTAACTGACCCTAATGTCTCACTATGTAGTTTGTTAGCATTCCCTATCCTTTCACTGCAACAGCTTCCAATTCAGTGACACTACTGCTACTCCGTTCCCCCATTTTTTATAGTGAGAGGGTTAGCTTAACCAAAACCTTATTTGCAATTCTAAGCCTGATGACCATTATTCAAAGGCCATGCAGTGTATTATAGTTTTAAAAAGTTATCTTGTGCATATTTGCATGGACGTTTGTGGTCTCAAATCAGCAGGATTTGCCTTAAACCCATGATAGTGGTGACTATGAACCTCATCTGTAGTGAACAGTGTGAGCAGTTCTACTTTGGGATTTTCCACACATTTTGAATTATTTTCATTCAGTAGGCCTCAGTGCTCTTGATGTAAGCAAGCAGACTCTTTCATTCTCACATACTGCACAGTGTTCAGCTTACTGTTTGCTAATGCTAAATTTCCAAATGGCATTGCCAGTTATTTTTATGTTACATGTGCCAGCCGAAGCCTGGCAGTAAACATGCTCATATATAATTATGGCAATCAGTAGAGTAGGTTGGACTGGGAACAATGGAGAATAAAGACCTGTGAGCTTTTACATAAATTACAAAGTACACTTTTGCATTTTTTTTACATTGGTATAATAATTATTCCTTTATTTTGTATTCACTACTGTCCTGAATTTTAAGTGTTAAAGGGCACAAAAAGTGAAAAGTTAAACTGCATGGAAGATGCAATCTTCACACAGATACTAGTGGCCTTTTCAAAGTGTATTTATTCTTAAAGTGACATTAAAGTTAACATACCCCCCCCCCCAGTTGCTGCTGTAAGCACTTACCTTATTTGATGCCTCTTGCTGCGACCATCTTCTTCCTTCCAATCATTTCCGACAGTCCCTCCAGTGCTGGTGCCGATCTCTGATCCAGCAGCGCTGGAACAGGTAATTATTTATTTGCCTAATTTTTTTTTTTTTTTTTTTGCCGAATTTTTTTTTTTTTTTTTTTTAATCATGGGGCATGTATCTACTGCTTATGCCAAAAAATAAGAGAATTGAATTGTACTTTAAGTAAAAAATCTTAAATGCACAAACTCAAAACAACCAACAAGAATACATTTTGTAGTGGTCTGACTTTAGCAGATTGAATTCTGATTAGCTGTTATTTGTTACTGTGCAGAAAATAAGATTGAACTTGGCCCATATGCTACCAGTCTGCTGCTAAACTTGAGACTTGTCATCTGTGTACATTGGTAAGGCTGATATTGTTTTCCAAGATATTAACAACTTTATGCAGGGCTGTCCCTACACCATTTGCCACCTGAGACCGGGGAAGGGGGGGTGGGGAGTGGTGGTGCTGTGAATGTATGGTCGATCGGGGGTTGCTATGATTGAACTATTGTTTAGGAGGGTTAGGGGTAGGGGGTTTGCTATCTTTAAAGTGTTGTTCCGGGGAGGAGGGGGGTCGGGTTGAGCCAAGCTGTCAGCTGCTCTTTTTGGCATCCCACCCATCATACTGATGTCACTGGTTGCCAGGAGCTCAGTGGAAATCAGCCAGAGTGTCCCCCCACAGCTCACGGCAACCAGGGACATCAGTGAGCTGGGTGGGAAGCCAGACAGTGTCACAGGTTTCTAAGAGCTCTTAGTAACTTAGGAGGAATGGGCGGCCAGAGGAGGAGGAACGACGGCCGGAGGAGGAGGAATAGACGGCTAGAGGAGGAACGGGGGCCAGAGGATGAACGTCGGCCAGAGGAGGAGGAACGGCAGCCAGAGGAGGAGGATTGGGCAGCCAGAGGAGGAGGAGGAGAGGTCAGCAGTGCAGGTACGAGGGGGGCAGTGGGGGAATATAGTCACAGCAGTCTCTCCTCCCAACTTGTGCCAGCTGCTGTGGTCTGTGTCCCACTCCCTGCTGCCTCTGCCGATAGAGGCAGGGAGAGCAGCAGGGATTGAAAGGGACACAGACCGCTGCAGCCAGCACCAGTGGGGAGGAGAACGGATGAGCAGAGCGGCTCATGAAATAATCAATAATGAAAATCAACGACAATGATTCTTATTATTGATTTCATTTTTATTTTATTTCGTTGCTGAAAATTGAGTACAGGACAAAAATCATTTTCGTCCCATTAACTACTATTTAATTTCATTTTTGTTTTGTTTTTGTCACTGAAAAACGGCCAAAAAAACGGAAAAAAAGGAAACATTTTCGTCGACGAAATTAACACTGGCTGTGACCTGTGTGGCCAATGCAAAACTCTATGTGACCAACATCCCCCATCTTAACATTTTCCTCATCTTCATAAAATGTTTATGTCCAGCTTTAGTTATTATGATTTTAAGATGAAAGTGACACTAAACTCAGTAGTTAAATCTTAAAAATGCATTCAAGTAGCTTAACTATTAACAAAACTGTAGCTTTTTTTTTGCATAAGATGTGCTGTAGATTCTCAAATCATCTCACAATTGGTGCTGACACTGTCCTTCCTTTTAGAGGGTGGCTACTTTTGTTCCCCATGTTCCCTGGGTGTGTGTGGTAAAGTAGCCACCATTCCAAGCTCACTTCCGTGATTGACTACAATTTCAATACAAATTAGCATGAGATTGTTGTCCATCACGGGAGCGAACTTGGAGTGACTTTAAAACACACACAAGGACCATGGGGAACAAAAGTAGACCCCCTCCAGAAGGAAGGACAGAGTCAGTATGAATTCAGAGATGCCTTGAGGTTCTGCAGCTGATAGACAAATAAGATAGATTTTTGTTAATAGTCAATCTATTTCAATGCATTTTTAAAGTTTAGTGTCACTTTAAGGTACACTAGCAGTCCCAATGTTTCCACACTCATTAATAATCTAAAGCAGAATTACACACACACACACAAAAGTATTTTCAGTTAAAAGAGGAACTGGATATGATTCTGCCTTCTTCAGGTCAGCATGTATATCCCTTCCCATCAAATCTGTACAATGTGCTAGAATTTAGGACTTAACAAATTCTGCAGCTGATGCTTAGTATTTCTGTGTGTCTTAAAAAGTTGTCACCCTCCATGGAAATATGTCCACATGTTCTTCAACTCAGGACCAGGAAAGTTAACTATCTTCTGAGCAGGAACAGAGAAGGCTGAGGGGTAGGTCAACAAAGCAATGACACTAGGGATGGTGGGGGGCGGTGTAATATTGCATAGTTCAAGCTATAAGTACATAGGTGTGCCATGCTTTCCTTGGCACATTTCTACAAATCTGAAAATGTTGTTTAAAAACATGGAAGAGTATGTGCATAGACTGAAAGATGCAGTCTCAGGTACTTTCGCTTTGTTAAATGACACCTAAAATATCTGACCTTACAAGTCAGCTTGGTATTGATATGTGTAAAGCTGCAATTTTTGTTTAGTATGTTAGTATAGTATACATAACACTTCAATAACACATACCGTTGATTTTAATACATTTAAACAGGTTGGCACTTTATGCTGTGTATACATGTGCTTTGACTGTTTATTGAAAGGCAAACACTTTGCAATGTCCTTCATACAGCATTCTAGATAGTGCTAATGATCTTTTTTTACAGGAAAGGCTTGAAAGGGAGCTTTTTATTGACAGGCATTGTCATTTTCTGAATAAATTATGAGAGACCATTATGAACACTTTAGTGAAGGTACAGTACGATGCTTTTGATTTGTACACAATGTATTACATTAAGCCCCTTACCTGTCATGCCAATTTTGCAATATATATACTGTATATATATAGTGTTGCAGTTCTGCATTGCAGTATTTTGTTGCACTGACAAATTTTATAGGATTCCAAGAAAATTTTTATTAATACAAAACTGTTCCCCCCCAGTATTATTCAGTTACCAACAAGCTGCATTAAGCTATGGCTTTTACAATTTCTTGGGGACTCTACTGGCAAGATATCCCCACCAGAAATACCAGTTCTGTTAACTGCCACCAAAGGATTACAATTACAAAAATCTCCAATATTTGGATACTTGCAAAAATGTTTTACATGTGTTTGTGCTGACCATCACATAGCCAGAAATGCCTGCACCAGGAAAAATTACCTGGCTTGTATGATGCAATTGGAGCTTCCTTCATGTTGATTAATGCAAGCTATACTGCCAGTAAGTATGATGTGATAGAACAGATGTGTGCCAACACAACCCATGTCATAAAGTTAGGCTCAGGGCTACATAGGAACTTATCTATGACTGGAAGTAAAACACCTAAAGTGCTAACAAATTACTTCCGTGTTTCCCCGAAAATAAGACACTGTCTTATATTTTTTTCGGCTCAAAAAAACACACTAGGTCTTATTTTCAGGGTAGGTCTTATTTATTTTCAATGTACAACAATCCAAAGTTAATGCAAATCCAAATTAAATAATCAAAAATGGCAAAGTTAAGAATAGGATGATCAGGACAATCAGGGGTGCCATACATTTCCTAAGAGCTATTTGATCACCAGAATGAGCGAAGCGCACTTTCACTATCCATTCCTCACAGGCGGAGTGCATTTGCTATGACTCCGCCTGTGACAGGAGACGGCGCTATAGAGGAAGCATCGGCTTATGCGGCTCTGCTGTCTCCGCTGCCGCCTCGCTTCCTCTAGCACTGGCTTTGTTTGCACTGCTGATTCTCTTCAAGTTCCCCCTTATGACACAACTAGGTCTTATTTTCGGGGTAGGTCTTATATTTTAGCAATTCCCCAAAAAAGTACTAGGTCTTATTTTCGGGGGTAGGTCTTATTTTCGGGGAAACAGGGTAGTGACTGCAGCAACATCCCATTTTAAAGCATAACTCCAGGATTTTTTTTATTAACCCTTGCAGTGGGGCTACCCCCACACTGCAAGGGTTAAGTGCTTGTTTGGTGCTAAAATAACAAAGATTTACTCACCCAAAGCTCCAAGCTAGCCAGCTGTCATGGTGGTCCCTTCAATATGTCTCCTCCTCCTCAGCAGATTTGAATTTTCCACAGCATCCTTAGGTCTATGCACAGTGCATGCTTTACTGGACCTTAGACTGCTGCAGGGTTGAGGAAGAGACATTCTTTGGATGAGACATTCTTTGACGGAGCTTTGGGTGAGTAATTATTTGGTGTTTTTTTTAACCTAGGCGCAAACCAGCAATTAACCCTGCAAGTTTTACATTTAAAAAATCCTGGAGTTATGCTTTAAAACCATACTACATTTTCTGTTAAATCAAAGTTCTTCTTCTTAAATTGAAAGTTTATTTAAAAAATAACAATATATTTGATTGTTGAGGGAGCACAACATTATTAACAGTGCTAAATTGTATGGAACAAACTACTTAAATAGCTGTAACCAGCATCTGTATTGCATCTTACTTGATAGTTATACTCTTTATATGAAAGTTTCTTCATCTACTCAGGAAACAGATAAAACATGATTAGTTATATTACACTGCATATTTGTTACAGTGGACTTTTTGCCTAATGGCCTCGTTGAGCCTTGAAAATACTGATATAAGTTAAGCTAGGAGTCAGCCAGACACCAAGACCAAGCAAATAGAAGATAACACATGTATGCATCCATAAACATTCACAGTATTTTGTTATCCATTTACAAGTGGTTACAAATTACAGTGATCATTCTTACTAGCATATAAACTAGTATTGCGAGTTTTCCTATTGATCAAGATTTTTGTATAAGTCTCCATCAGTAAAACTACTTATTGCTGATTATGTATGGAAATGGTAATAATTGTATAGCTCCAAATAAAAAAGCTAGTGTACAACACTATCAGTGAATCTCCTCACTGCTGATTATGTGGGAAGGTTGATGTTATTGGATTTATAGTCCCGGGTCAGTTGGAAGGGGTTTGGGGTTTAATCATAGATAGCTTATCTCTCTAATGTAAAATGTGTGCTATGCTGACAACCTGCCTGAAAGTATGTACTTAGTACAAGCTAAAGTAATATCCCCATCAGACAGAAGTCAAAGTTAGTAAATAATGTCTTCTTGCTTTTATGTTGAGTAGGAGCATGATGTTTTTTATGTAGGACCTCTGCTTTGCCACAGTTATTGCCACTCTAATCTCTGATACTACACTAATGGGTTCCAGGGGCGTAACTAGAAATCACAGGGCCCCATAGCAAAATCTTGTATGGGGCCCTGTGATTTCTAGATAAGTCCACCTGATAACCCAAACAGCCCACCTGAGGGTGACCCTGCAAAGCCCACCATAGAGTATCTATGGTGAGCTCTGCATGGTCTCAGGTGGGCGGTCAAGCCCTCTTACCTGTCTGGCTGATCCTCTGTCCGCCTCCTTCTCCTCCACGATCGCTTGCTGGCCCCGCCTCCTCCGTCACTGGGCCCCACCTCCTCGTTTGCCGGGCCTGCCTCCCCATCGCTAAGACCTGCCTCCTCCATTGCTGCAGACGACGGGGCCCAGCCACCTCCCCCGAAGCTGCTGGTTGTCATCGACTCAGCAGCTGTGAGGAGGTACGCGCTGCTGCACTTGTGAATGGCTGCGTGTTTCTCCTCACAGCCACCAGTGACAGCCAGCAGCCTGAAATGCCATAGCAATCCAGGTGGCCCGCACGGCATCAGGGGGATGTCCAGGCCGGGCCCCCCTGTGCCTCATAGCGGCCGCCTGAGTCGCTATGGTGATTGTTACGCCACTGATGGGTTCTTTAGATTAAAATGACCTTTAGTAACTTAGTAAAATTCTTCTTTGCTGGAATGTTTCATGTATACAGGGTATTACATTAAAATGTATGCTCAGACAAACTCTTTTTCCTTAGTTATGGATAGAGTGAGGAAGGATTAAAACTGCTATCTGTGGGTGATTTATTCTTACTGCCGGTCATGTTGACATGTTACCAGACACGAAGTGAGAAGAACTCTCTAACAGCAACACAGAGAGAAATAAAAATGCTTTTGTTTAGAAGAGCGAGATTTGTATTTTGTATATTTCCCTTACTTCCTGTCTATTAAAAATCTTGACTTCACAAACATTCTAAGATGGGATAATGACAAAGCAATGTCAAGCCAAGCCGGGATTATTTTGAAATAACTTCAAAATAAAAAAGCATCATTTTTGGATGGAACACTTTGGGCTAACTCCTTGTGGGAAGAAATCCCCATTCATTTCAATAGCATAATGGCACAGTTAAATGAAAAATTCTGTATTGCTGTAGAAATGATATGGACAAAATCCAACATCGGAGAACTCAATCTCATGAAGATTAGGCAAGTGCAGTCACACACAAAATGTATAGAAGATGCAGAACACAACTTTTCCTGACACAGTTTTGTTTGGGCAGGTTTGCGTAAATGCCTCTAGCATAATTCTTTGGTTTGATATACTTTTTATTAGGTTTTAGAAATAATCTACAGAAAAACAGTGAAGATACAATAAAATAGACAAAATATATCTGCAAGTAGGAACCAGAAGAACATTACAAGATACAAATAAAGGGTACAGTACTTGACGGCATAGAATAAGAATATAAACATCTTGGATAAGAAATTAAATAAATATTAAAAAAAGAAAAGAGCCTCAGAAAATAAATTAAAGCCATTGCAAACCCTGAACTAAACAAAGAAGGACAATATCATGAGGGCAAAAGGCAATGTCAACGTGCAAGTAATATGAAACATTTAGGGGTCTATTCACTAAGCTGCCGAAGGATCTAGCTGTAGCTTCAGCTGATCCTTCGGTTAGCTTCGGCCCCAGGACCCCTTCGGTTCAGTAGCCCGTACAGCTCCCGAAGTTGGCCGAGCGGCTCAGTCGAGCCAAAGGCATATGCTTCGGCTCGACCGAGCCGAGGTGAAAGCCAAAGCTGGCCGAACAGCCGGCCTTTGGCCAGCCGACAGCCTGCTACTGACTGCTGGGTGCAGCCAGCCGTCATCTCAAGGGCTGGCTCCGGCTACTTGCACAGACAGATCAGCGTCCCTGGTTACCATGTAACCAGGGACACTGATCTCCAGACAGCCCAACTCTCCCAGGTGCTCCGGGAGTCTCCCACTATTAGATAGGAGGCTCTCCCGGAAAGTTTTAATCTGCTCGATCAAGCAGAGTAAACCTTTCCCTGCTCTGTTTTTTTTTTTTCTTCTGACATCAGAGCCGTTGGCTGCCGTCAGAATAAAAAAAATCACTAGCTATTGCACCTGCCTACTGCTGCTGTCAATCAGCAGAGGTGGGCTGGTGCAATAGCTAGTTTGCTATTGGCTATTGCAAAGTAAAATAGCCAATAGGAATCTAGCTATGCATTCCTATGGTGATTTTTTTTTATTCTGAGGGCAGCAGCATCGCCCGGCCAATAGAAAACAGTTGGGCGGAGCCAGCTGTCACTGCTAGCTCCACCCAATCATTTTCTATTTTATTTTATAACTGTTTTTCTATTCTGTTTGGTACCACAGTGGTACCGAGCAGAATAGCCTAGCCGAATGCTTCTAGGCGGCATTCGGCTATTCACGCACTGCTGTTCGGCATCTATGAGAATAGGCCGAACAGCAGCGAGTAGCCTGCCGGAGGTTCGGCTTAGCCGATCCAGATGTTGGATCGGCTGAGTCGAACTCCTTCTGCACTTTGGGTTGGCCGAACATGCTGAGTTAGTTCAGCCGACCCGAAGCCAGCCGAAGCCACCCGATGTACGGCTGATTTCAGCCAATATACGGCTGGAATCAGCCGTAAAAGCCTGAAGTGAATAGCCGAACAGCGTTCGGCTCCCTTCGCTTCGGGTCAGCTAGTCACTTGGCTGCCTACGGCAGCTTAGTGAATAGACCCCATAGTATACAGGTATGCATTTGAATACTTTTTTCGTAGTTATTTTGTGGTAGCCACCTGACTGCTTTATTCTTTCCCTTTATCAGCAGAGCAAGGGCGGTGGGACAGTCAAAGAGCAGTTGGTCAATTCCACTGATGATGGGCAGGCAATTTCAGCAGTGACAATGACTGTATGTGCTTACACTGTATGCTGTCTACAAAAGCCATTATAAGGCTTACAATGTTCTGCTAAATGGGGGGTAGGCATACAGGGAAAATTATTTAAGGAAGAAGAGTGCTTAAATCTTAATTATAATGCTCCCTGGCAAAGTTCAATAGTTTGTTAGCCTCCAGAACAGGAACATAATTCAGGTAGGGTTTCAGCAATCCACTGTCAGTAACTGATACATTACAAAAATAGATCAATTCAGTATTAAACGCTAAGATATTTGATCTCAGATACAGATGGAAGTTAGTTTTTAATACAATGAGGACAATTTACCAAAACTGGAGCAGACATAATCTGGAGCAGCAGTGCATGGCAACTAATTAACATCTCTCTTTCAGATTTTTTCTGCTCCAGTTTTGATAAATTCTGCCCACTGCGTTCACCCTAATTTCTTTCCCATAATTAGTATGTATTTAGTTAAAGCTGACATAATTATATATAATGAATAGGAACCATCAGTACAGTAGAAAATAATAACCATTAGTTCAGTACATCACTACTGGCAACAAGAACAAAAAACTGCTAGGGCCTTGGGGAGTTCAACCAATGTATTTTGCCCTCATAGACCAAACCAGTTTTGTTTCTTCACATCACCACATACCATATACCAAACTTATGTTAGGAAGGCCACACTTTGGACATTTATAACTGTAACTGGATAGATTTAAAATTATATTATACCCTCTAATAGTATAATGACATTTATTCAAACATTGTCCACTACAGAACTCCTAAACTATAAGAATTTTAATAAAATTATGGTCAAATTAAAGTATGGATACGGTTTTACTATGTTTATCCAAATACACCACTCAAGGGTTTTGAACATAAGAGAAACATTTTTTTTAATCTTTTGGACTTTTTTACTTTATATAGTAAACAATGTTTTTTAAAATTTGTTATTAAATACCACTAAAAGAAAGCTCTAATTATCCCCCCAAAATTGATATAAAATGTCTTTGTTACAGTGTTGCATGATGGAGAAAGCCTCAGCCAAACCTGCACAGCGCTGAAAACTGAAAAATGGCCTGGTAATGAAGGGGGTGTAACATGCCAGCCCTGTAGTGGTTAATATAAAATAAATACCTCATTTATTATCAGCTAATGTGTTTGCTGAAAGCACTAGAACAATCCACTTCCATGTCCATAGGTAAAGGTCTGTGACCTGGGGAAGACACAGAAGTAGGTCAGGCAAAAAAACCTGAAACTAAATTTAACTATCAGATGAGCAGTTGGAAGATCCAATAAATCACTGTACCAATATGTCATAAATATGCATATTTGTGTTGGCTGCATACTGAATAGACAGCTCCTTGCACCCTTATGGCAGAGGGACAAAAGTGATCAGTTAGGAAAATCCAGTGATCAATGTTGTGCAGGCTCAGTAGAGGAATTGGAGCAAGAGCTCAGCCCCTACCAAATTACTGAAGTCATTAGTGCCTACTTTCCCAGAGAGACATACAGAAAGCATGGTAGTTGAAAGTAACAGACTGCTCCTTGTTGTAATCAGGCAAAAGGGTTCAAGGAATTCACAGGTGAGGTTACAAATTCTTGGCTGATTGGCATACACTTTAACTTGTTACAGTCTTGATGCTCGATGCTAGCATTGTGTCCAAACATGGCTACTGAGAGGAAACACCTCATACCAGTCACAGATGCAAAGCCTCGACAGTGCTTGGCTGACTCTAATGCTACTTTGACACTTATCTGTTGACAGATGCATGGCTCCTGTGTTGAGGGGGAGTACATTTGGCACAGTAAGAAGAAAACCTGTCAATTGCAGCTTGACTACTCCACTGGACTATAGCTTGACAACATCATCCCTACTTCATGTTTTACTTATAATGGGAGTCTTCCATGACCTGTCTGTTCTCCATTGCCTTTTCGGTCTGGCACAGCTGGCTGTGCGGGGTTGAGGTGGACGAGATCTGTGACCGAAGTTGAGTAGCCCAGGCTGGCTTGTACCATTTTGGACTCTGAGGACGTGTGGAGGTCCCTTGAAAATATATTTCCTGCTGCCTTAGATTGGGATAGACTTGCTTTTGGGTCTAAAGACTCTTGAGTCTTCAGTCTGCCTTTCTTCTCCCTACTGCCCTTTGGTCAGTGGCTGGGTGATGTTTGCCTCTCTGTTCAGTGTGCATGGGCTATGTGCTCTTTATATATCATTGTAACAACACTACTCCCTTTTCTTCCTGAGGTAGCAAGCCGTGAGAAGCGTTGAAGAGTGGGCCCCCTGTATTGAAACGCTCATATACCTTTTTGGACATCCTGTCACAGAACTATGAGATCTATTGAAGTAGGGGAGCCAGGAAGGTTACTATTATAAATTGTACAACTTAACCATACCTATGAAACATTACTGAACATGAATGCAATCAATCCAACAACAATGGGTTGTTTTTAATGCTTTTCATCGAAGATTAATACAATTTTGAAATTTTTAATGAATTTTGCTTTAATGTGTTTGCATGGTAACGTTAAAGCCATTATGTTTTAGTATGGTGTTATTCCATTGTCTTACTCTTGCTTCTTTCTGCTCATTCAGCACATATGTGCACTTTGCAGCCACTGTTTTAAAGTCTCTTTAAATCGCCCTTGCATTGACCCTCCCCACCCTGCAGGATCTCTTCGTTGTGGAGAGAAATCAACTAATTTCTCTAATTCTGTATGTAGCGCACCGCCTAAGGAGAAGCATACAGTAATACAGCAATAGGTCTCCCTGTGTTTCCTCTGTGATGCACCTCAATAACAAATACACAGCACACCTTGAGATATAAGATACCTTGATCATAGTGTTGGTTGCTATGGGTTACCACAGCTCAGTAATCTCATCTCTAGGGGTATTTTCATTCACTTACTGCCTCCTATGGTGATCGATAAAAGCATTGTCCAGACTGTAGATATGAGGCTGATCATTTTTATTGATGAACTTCAGGTAGAGAGGTTGAGGGACAGGACCAACCAGGATGATGTAGACTCCTTTAAGGGCAGGGTGTAGTCGCTGTCTCCATTCACAGCATGAAGAACACCTGGCACAGCAGCACTTGAGGTAGAAGTCACCAGTACTATTCATCCTTGTCATCAGTAACAGCCACTGGGCCCCCAGTCTCAGGCCTCAGTGTAAGCATATGGCTAGTCCTCAGGCTGCAGGCCTAGTCATCTCAATCAGTCCATAGCAGCCTCCCCCCAGGCAGGGCCCGGGGGGAGGAAGAGAGAGATCACATTTTCCACCCCAAGTATTTATCTCCTCTCCCAGCATGCACCACTGGCCATTAGCCTGACAGTGATTGGCTGGAGAGACATATCTGTTCATTGGTTGCTCTGCTCTGGGGCCAGGGTACACCCAGCAGCAGACAGATGCAAACAATGACAGATTGATCAGCGGTGACCAGATGAGCATAGACTACAAATCAGCATCAGACTAAGTACAATCTGAAAATACTAAATTTAATAGCACTGCTGCCTACATGGTGCTATTAAAAGCAGAAAACCCTGTTTCAACAATGTTTCCCTTAAGATTAATTGTACTACAGGTATCTGCACACATTTCAAAATGCCCAAAAATGCCCAAATACATATGGTCATGGGCAATGCTTATGTCTACAGATACTTTAAGAGCTGACTGATTGGGGAAGATTGAAAGTGCAGGTAAGTGCAGTTAACTTTACATTATTTCCCTATGATTGCACAATAGGTTTATGGGTGAAAGTTCTTATTCTATAAGGACATATAAGTGATCATAAAATAATATAATATGTTAATATACCTGTGCTTATCTTCTAGTATCTGCTTTGACATGTATCTCTTTCAGTTTGCTCTGTGTTTATAAAAGATTAAAGCTCCAATGAGAGTAAAGCTAACCAGGTTGTTGTAAAACTGCAATGAGGAAATCAGACTGTCATATTACATAAAGTTACATCTCTGAGTAACTACAAAGATAAACACTATAGAGATTCTTAAAACTGGATTATAAAAATGAAGTGCTCAAATCAATTCCAGCAGTAATGAAGAGACCTACATGGCTCATTAAATTAAAAATACATCATTTAAAGAACGTCCTAACAGCGGAGGAGAGCTTCCTGACACCAAGCTAATTATTGGAGTGATAAATAAATTTTATGACCAGTGTAAAAGTTAATAATCCTCCAGAGCCACAGATGCAGATCATAGAGCCGTGCTTTATTACGTGTATGTACAGAGAAGAGCTACACATTTGTGACTAGTTTTAAGCATATATGCATTTTGCATTAGTTAGTATAACATACTGGGGGTAAAAAAATTATATTTTATTTATAAAGTGGCACCATATTCTGCATCTCTGAATCAAGAAGGCGGTACTAAAACTGGGTGCAACATTTATTATGCACTATTTTCCCCTCTGTGGCTGATGCATCTGCCTTGATCATGAAAAGGGAATACATTATCGATGCAAATTCTTGCAACCAAAATGACTGAATAAAAAATATTTGAATATGCTGGTCCATATATCCTAAAGAGTACCTGTCCTCATCTCAGTTAAGGTATGTACTGCAGTAGGTGCAGTAGGTCGTCAATAAGTGGCTCCTGATTTAGTATGCGTGCACCGTCTTGTAACCTATTCAAAGATGCAAACAGAATGGTGAGCTGTGACTGAGGGGACCAGCGACACAATCCTTCTAGTGTCCCGGCTGGAGCACATACTGTGTGCTGTATTTAGACATATAAGCTTTGTTTAGTTCCCAATGCAAATTCGGTCTAAATTTTGTGAATTCGGACATTCAGATGTATCCGAATGTCTGAATTCCAATGAGACTGAATGCAAACGAATCAGGAGAAATGCCTAGGTTGAAAATGACAACCTATATGATGACAATGACAATAGACAACAGTGCAGTGATTGAGCATTGTCACCCTAGGATTGGAAGTGTGTTATTGGCAAAATCACCAGGAGAAAATGTAGAAAAAAATTCCTGGACAAAAAAACAAATGCAGTCACCACATCTAAGGACCAGAAAGCTGTTATAGAGGTAAGAATGGATGTAAAACGTAGAAGGTGCCAGGATCCAGCAATGCCTTTTGTACCTGGAATTTATTCTGAAACATTAAGCTTCAGTAAAGGCTAATTTATTAGTATTATTATTATTCAGGATTTATACAGTATAGTGCCAACAGTTTACACCACACTTTACAATACAAGGAAGACATTACAGTTACAATACAATTCAAGACAAGATGGTTAGTAGACTCATTCCCGTGAGAGCTTTCAATCTAAAAGGGATGGGCAAGTGATATTTAAGGTGGTCACACACCAGCAACTGCATCCTAACAGCAAGTATGCAACTAAACAGTGCTGATTTACTTTTTACAACACATCACTCTGTGACATTTCAATAAAAGTATTAAAAAAAAGTAAACAAAATAACATTTCATTCATTGTGATGTGAGTGTAGTGCCTCACAACACACTTCAGTGAAAAAAGGAGTGCATTTCATACCTTTTTTCAGCCGTTTTGCAGGGCAGTGGTGTGAACTGAACACATAGGACACAAAACAATTTGCCTTGTCTATGTTTTAGGACTGTGTTGGGAAAAGCTGCACAGCACAGCCTAACACATATGGCCTGAATGGCCCCTAAAGAGGTATGATTTTTGTGCCACTATACTTGACTGTCTGTAGACTGTCTTTTACAGTTAACCTTATAAAGCAAAGTTTGTGAAGGCAACTTTTAAAACTGAGTCAGCTGCAGGCAGATCACTTGTTAAGCATCATAACACGTCAGCCTGACTTCCCCCTGACAGACACTTTCTCTCCATATATATCAGAGACAACAAATGAGAATGGAATCATTCATTATTCTGTAACTGCATGAAGAGCAATTCTGAGAATCCCTTTAGTGAACTGCCGTTTTAATTAGTGATGCCAAAGGCTGTTTACACTTCGTCCCTTTATAACCAAAAAGGAAACTGTTTTTTTTTCTTGCCAACGGTCAGAATACATATTAAAATTCCTTCCTATCAACATCTGTCACAACATTTGATAACGAGACATAAAAAATTGATAGATCACCAATACATAAATCATTATTTCTCTGAAGCTACATGTCAGTTTGTTTTGTAGGAATTATCGTGATGTGACTGCAGGTTATATACAGATGAGAAATTATTTGCAGAAATATATGTCACTTTTAATTGTAAGATTACACAGAGAGGATCTAGGTCTGTATTTAGCTTGCTATAAAATATTTTTTCAAGGTCATGAATTTGTCTTCCATTATTTCCATTTGTGAGTGCAATATTATATTCAGATTTAAACCCATCTAGGTTGTTTAATAAAATTATCCGTACTTACATTATTCCAGGTATCTGTAAAACACAACTACGTAGGGGTCTAGTCACTAAGCTGCCATAGACAGCCGAGTGAATGACCAACCTGAAGTGAAGTGAGCCGAGCACTGTTCGGCTATTCACTTCAGGCTGGTACGGCTGGTTTCAGCCGTATATCGGCTGAAATCAGCCGTACATCGGCTTGCTTCCCATGGCTTCGGGTCGGCCGAACATGCTCAGCATGTTCGGCTGGCCCGAAGTGCAGAAGGAGTTCGACTCAGCCGATCCAACATCTGGATTGGCTGAGCCGAACCTCCCTCAGGCTACTCCCTGCTGTTTGGCCTATTCTTATAGATGCCAAGCAGCAGTGAGTGAATCGCAGTGTTTCTCTCCTTGGCGGCCGGGAGCGGGAGACTCCCGAAGCGCCCGGGAGAGTTTGCTGTTTGGAGATCAGTGTCCCTGGTTAGCAGGTAACCAGGGACGCTGATCTCTCTTCAAGTGGCCGGAGCCAGCCGTAAGACCACAGCTGGCTCCGCCCAGCTGCCAGAAGCAGGCTGTCGGCCGGCCAATGGCCGGCCGCTCGGCCAGCTCCGGCTTTCAGCACAGCTCAGCCGAGCCGATGCATATGCGTTCTGCTCAGCTGAGCCGCTCGGCCATGGTCGGGAGCTGTACTGGCTATTGTGAATAGCCCGTACAGCACCCCTTCGGTTCTACTGAACCGAAAGAATTTCCTGGGGCCCAAGCTAGCCGAAGGATCGGCCGAAGCTACGGCCAGATCCTTCGGCAGCTTTGTGAATAGACCCCTAAATGTCATCTAGTAAAGGTTTAGATCTACTTTAATCATAATGCATATTCATATATTAATGGTAATTATATTTTTTGCCCAATGGCTACTTTTAGCACCAGAATGGGTAGCAAACTTCCTATATAAATCATATCCACTTAGACCAACCGAAAAAAGAGGGTTAATATTGAGGCTTAATAATTGACGTAAGCTTCCATTGATCCTCAAACCCTCTCAGACGTTCCATTATGCTTTATTCCAAAGCTGTTACATGGTCACATTAGGGCTATAATATATCTCCTAATGCTGTACTATCCAACTGGTTTCTGCTATGTTACACACTGTAAAATATGCTCTCCATGCAGCTTTCAAGCTTTCTGTGTAATGTCTAAGCATATATGCCCCCGAAAGGTGCCTCCTGATTGTCCTATGATTCCTGTGATTTTGAACTTTGTCTGTATTACCACCTTTATACTACCCAATTTTGTAAACTGAATTGTTTTGCCAACTAAGCCAATTGACAAATTACAATTTAAAAAAATATTTGTAATATATGCAGGATGCAGGAAATTTGTTTAGAGTTATATCATTCATAAATACTGATTGCCTTGATTCCTAAACTATGCAATTGTCCATAGATCAGGTAAATCTTAATTTAAAGAATTAGCAATTCTCTTGAATTGAGAATTAGACTTGTGCGCCGTCAAAAAATGTGTTTCGTTTCGGAATATCCGTTATTTCGTATTTCGTGTCCGAAACTCAATTCGGATTCGTACGAAATACGAATTTTCGTTAGTTTTGGCACATTTTCGTAACTTTACGAACATTCGTTATGATGAAGTCAAAAAGCAAAAATACCCTTGTTAATATTGGAGTCGATGGTAGTTGTTTTTTTTATCCGAAATCCGAAATTCCGTTAACGGATTTCGGATCCGGATTTCGTATTTCGGATAAAAAAAACTACCATCAACTCCAATATATTAACAAAGGTATTTTGCTTTTTAACTTCAATATAATGAATGTTCGTAACTGAACGAAAATCCGTTAACGGAATTTCGTATTTCCTGCCTGTATTGTAATGCAACTCTCAGCAGCAGAAGAGAAAACCTCTGATTGGTCAACCAAACAAAATACGAATTCTGTTAACGGATTTCGGATCCGAATTTCGTATTTCGTATTAAAAAAAAACTACCATCAACTCCAATATTAACAAAGCTATTTTGCTTTTTAACTTCATCATAACGACTGTTTTGTAACGGAACGAAATTCCCCGCCTGTATTGTAATGCAACCCTCAACAGCAGCGGATCCGTATTTCGTATTTAAAAAAAATCTTGCCATGTTGTTCAACCTCATTTACAGGGGTAATAATAGTTCCCGTTTCAAAGAAATTCGGATCTGAAATTCGTTAACGGAATTTCGTATTTCGGATATAATTCGGAAACTGCAATTCGGATTTCGGATGCTTCCGAATTTATGAATTTCAGGAAAATTCGTACGAATTTCGATTCGTAACGAAACGTATCGCACATGTCTATTGAGAATCCCTACGTGTATAAGAACCAATTTAATAATGAATAGGGTAAAGGTCGCCACAAAGGTAATCCTTGAGAAGTTCACACTGCAAGAAAAATACTTAGGGGTCTATTCACTATGCTGCCGAGGGCAGCCGAGTGAATGACCGATCAGAAGTGAAGTGAGCCGAACACTGTTCGGCTATTCACTTCAGACTGGTACGGCTGATTTCAGCCGTACATCGGCTGAAATCAGCCGTACATCGGCTTGCTTCGTGTGGCTTCGGATCAGCCGAACATGCTCAGC